>NW_008339470.1:340951-342372 GCF_000622305.1 Nannospalax galili | reverse complement strand
GGGCTTAAAAAAGCAGGGGGGGGGGGGGGAGAGGAAAAAGAGGAGAGGGAGGAAAGAGAGAGAGAGAGAGGGAGAGAGGAAAAAGAGGAGAGGGAGGAGAGAGAGGAAAAAGGAAGAGAGAGAGAGAGAGAGAGAGAGAGAGAGAGAGAGAGAATAAAATGTAATTTTAAAAAAGGAGTACAGAGAAAGGAAAGAAAAGGGGAATAAAAGAAAAGGAGGCAAAATCAAGCAGAAGTCCCTGGCATCCTGTTACATTGACCTTGGGTATTGCATCAATACGCAGCAACTATAAAGAGGAGTAAGAACTGCATGGAGACCAGCACTGAGGCACACTCCCTGAGTTCACAGGTCAGCCAGCAATGAATTTCTAAATCTTGGTGGGCTCCCTAACCTCAAACACAATCAGAAGGTGGGGTCCTAAGTCCTTCTGTCCTTTATGACCTCATTGTGAAGGGCATTGGGAGCCTAAGTTCCCCACACACTCCTGACCTCAGAACAGACTAGCAGTGGAAACTTAATGCCACAATGCCCTTGATCTCAGACCATGACCTGCAGGGGAACCCAATTTCCCAGCACCTTTCCTGACCTCAAAAGAGAACCATCAGTGGAAACATAAGCACTTGACATTCTCTTTGGCCTCAGAATATGACCATCAGTAGAAACCTAAGTCCCCCACATCTTGCCTGGCATCAGAAGACACAAGGAAGGCCTACAAGCAAGCGTTTAACTGCATACATCCCAGCTGTTTTAATTTGTAAAAGAGACAACTCTTACATTCATATCCACACATGTAAACACACACACACACTAGGATTTTAAAGCATGCATGCTAAGAATAAAAATTTTAGTTGACTGTAATTTTAAAATAACACAAAAATAAACTTTATAGTTATTTGTTACTGTGCTGCAGCACAGGCCACAAAATTGAAAATGTATGAATGAGAGAGCATGAAAATGAGAAACTTCAGAGAAAGATTCAAGAATGAAGAGACATCTTGTCATGCTGGAGAGAAAACATTTGCAAACTGTTGACCTGAAAGATGACTAATACCCAGAGCATACAAGGAGCAAAAAATTTAACAAATAAAGGAAAACCAGAGCAAATATTACACATAATCTAACTCAAAAAATTTATTACTTTCTCTGTGTGTCTGTTCTTATGTATGTGCACATGAGGGCAGTGTCCACAGAGGCTAGAAGAAGGCTTCAGATCCCTTGGAGCCACCTGACATAGATGCTGAGAAATGAATCCGGGTCCTCTGCAAGTGCAGCAAGTGTTCTGAACCACTGAGTCAACTCTCCAAGCCCCTTTGTTTTCTTAAAGATTTATTTGAATTTTTCTTTATGTGTCTCTGTTTGTGTCTGTTTGTGTATGTGCATGTGAGAAGAGATGGCTCAGTAGCTAAGAGAATATATATATA
>NW_008339470.1:324827-340862 GCF_000622305.1 Nannospalax galili | reverse complement strand
TAACAATGTAACATTGCTCCTATGTATTATAGGTTAGCAAACAAACAAACAAAGAAAAACCTCAATTCCAGTAATGGACTCCCTGTTTTAAAGCTATTAACAAGGGGTATCATGGATCTTCAAACAATGCTGTTCATTGCCCATTCTCTTTTTTTTCTATTTTTATTTTATTTATTTTTTATTCCAAAGAGAGGCATTTTAACACATTTTTCCAAAAATAAATTGAAGCAGGTCACATATAGAAGTTTAAGGGGGAAAAATAAGAATAAGAAATCAAAGAACAAAGAATTTCCCAATGTGGGATCAACTTTGGTGGAATAATGAAGGTTTCCATTAGATGTGTCCTGTTTTTTTAGAAAATCATAGGATGAGGGTTTATTTACAGATGAGAGGGTGCCCCACCCACGACTTTATGATTGCGCTGGAAAGTCTATTCTCGACTCCTTAACAAGCATGGGAAGGAGTTGTGACTATAGCTTGCTGGTATAGTGGTCGGAGGACACTTCCAGTTAACACTCCACCCCTTCCTCTGGCTCTTACATTCTTTCCACCAACCTATATCAAACTTCTGTCTCCTAAGGCTCAGTAATAATTGCAGAAGAAGGGGCAGAAAGATTGTAAGATCCAGAAGTGGTGAATGACCATGAGGAAACAGTTTCCCAACAGCTTATTAGTTATGCATATGAAGTCATAGCAATAATGATAGCATGCATAAGCCCCATGTAAACTCAACCTAGAAAAAATTCCAGCACATAGGCACAGGGAAGTCATTAAGAAACTCCATCCCTACTTAAATAACCTACCTGAGCAACCAATGGCTACTAGGAAGGGGAGAGTGAGTCTCTTTCAAGGGTGTGACTCTTGTAGGTTAACCAAGCTCCAGTGGATGGACCCACACTGAAGGACATTTGAGGGCACAAATTAGACTCCATAGGCCTTACTGTGTGTGTGTTTGTGTGTGTGTATATATGTATGTTTATACAAAATAGAGTACATTAAATTGGTCAGGGGACAATAAATAAGGGAAGGTGATGATGGAGGAGGGAGTCTAAATACCATCAAATTATATTGTATGGAAAATGCAAAAATTAAATTTAAAAAATTAAAATAAAATGATAATCTAACTTAAAGTGGACAAATAATCTGAACAAATGTTTCTTAAAGGACAATATGAGTATGAAACCATTCTTAACATCACTAATCACCAGGGAAATTAACACTAAAACCAGAGTATAAGCTCATCTCATGTTAGTTAGAACTATTTATTAATAAAAGGACCAAAACAGAAAATGCTGACAAGTTGTCTTTCTCTACAAGCTTATTTGCATTTCAATCAATATGAATTACAAGATGGTTGACAAAAGTGTCCATTCATGGGGGAATGGGTAAATAAACTGTGAGATAAATAATCAGTGAATATTATCTGGACATAAAAATAGTGAAATTGTGTAATATTTAGCAAAATACATGGAACTGAACAGTATTGTCTTAAATAAAATAAACATCAAATAATACAATTATTACATATTCTCAATCATATATGGAAGCTAAAAACTATGAGCTCTTATCCAGAGACACGCACTCTACAATCTCATATTCTCCAAACCTTAGCCAGTTGTGGCCTTCTGTGACCGAATAGAAATCAACAAATATGACAAAATATCTGAAATCTGGAGGGGGAGGGACTTTAGGGACAGGGAGGAGAGACAGGGTCTAAATTTGATTAAGATCTATTACATGTAATGCACAAAAAGTCAATTTAAAAATTGAGGGAAAAATATGAGCTCATTACATAGTAGAAGAGTCTTGACTAGTGGCTAGAAAGGACAGGGGACAGGGAAAATGGGAAAACAGGGTAATGAGTATCAAAATATACTATATGTACAGGAATGATAATTAGTAACTGCTTAACAATTTCATAGGTAGGAGGAATACTTCATGGATTCTACCACCATGGAAGGTGACTACAGTTCACAATTTGTAGACAACTAGAAGAGAGGAGTTGTCAGATACTAAGTTCAACAAAAAAATAAAAGTTGAAGAAGTCTGAGTGTGATGGCACATATCTTTAGTCACAGGATTTGGGAAGCAGAGGCAGGCAAATCTCTGTGAGATTCAGGATAGGCTGATCCACCAAGCAAGTTCTAGCCTAGAAAGGGCTAAATAATGAGACTCTGACTCAAAAAACGCTTTAAAAGAAGTTTATGGTGATGGAAGTGGTTATTAAACTGGTTTGATGTATTCATAGTGTATACACACATCTATTACACTGTGACAATAAATGTGTAAAATGATTATGTGCTATCTTAAAACATTAATGTTTAAAGATAGATTTAAAGATAATTGTGAATTGCTATATAACATGGCAAAATTAATATTTCAAAAATAACCCAAATATTATTAGCTTTTCTGTATTCTATATCATTGTTATTTAAATTAAAAATAATGGGACTGGAAAGATGGCTCAGAGGTTAGGAACACTGGCTGCTTTTGCAGGGGGGCCACATTTACATTCCAGCACCCACTTGGTAATTCACAACCATCAGTAACTCCAGTTCCAGGGAGTTACTCTTCTGGTCTCTACAGGCATTTCACAACATGGGTGCACTTTTATAAATGTAGAGAAAATAGTCATACACATAGAATAAAAATAAATTTAATTTCTTAAAATTATAAACTGTGAATCATAAGCAGTGTCATTGCATCATTCATTCATAAAATAATTTTCCATTGCATTACTTTCAATCTTTGTTACAATATTTCTTTAATTCCAAAAAGAGACAATTTTTCACAATTTTTTCCAGAAATAGCTTGAAGTAGATTATGTGTGTGTGTGTGTGTGTGTGTGTGTGTGTGTGTGTGTATAAAGTTTAAGGGGGGAAAATAGGAATAAGAAATCAAAGGCCAAATGATTTGTCAACATGGGGTCAACTTTGGTGGAATAATGACATTTCCATTAGCTCTGTTCTTTTTTTTTTTCAGTTGGTCTTGCTAACATAGCATAGGCATAGAGTGAGGGTTTATTTACAGAAAAGTGGGTGCTACTCCCCATTTATGGCTGCACTGGAAAGTCCACAATCACAAAATGGCAAAAGAGGTGCCTCATGGCATTTCAGCTTATATATCCTTAGCCCAATTGACTGGGTTGGAGGGGTAGCTGACACATCCATTGATTCCTTGACAAGCATACGAAGGAGGTGTGGCTGTAGCTTGCCAGTATAGCAGTTGGAGGACACTACCAGTTAACACTCCACCCATTCCTCTGGCTCTTACATTCTTTCTGCCAACTTCTTCCTCAAAAGTCCCTGAGCCTTTGAGGGAGTGATAGGTGTGGGATGATCTTCCTCCCATTATGGCAAGAGACTGAACTTTCAGGTCTCTGCATCGTCTGTTTTCCATGGGCCGTTGGCCCATTTCAGTGGGATTCCATCTACTATAAAAACACAAACAGCAAGAAGCAAGAATATCTAAACAGTGGCTGCTATAATAACTTAATCTATGGCTGAAAACACAAAAGCTTGAGCCATACTTCAACATATGCAGCACATCCATCTAACAAAATAATTGCAGTGGTTTCCCCACTGTGGCCTATATCCTCCCATACCACATGGGCTTGGCCTGGTCTACAGTACCAGATGTGTGTTCCATTTCTAGGAGTGGGCATTATATCCAATCGAAAATTTGCTGGTTGTACATACACTAGATGTACCACTATTGCACCAGCTATAACATCTTGTTTGGCACATATATAGTGCAGCACGTGGGGTCCATTGTTGAGCAGAATTATAGGGGACAATTCTCCCCCAGTCATCTGCATATCACCTTCTGGTACTATGAAAGCCACCCATCAAGTGGCAGGGAGTTTCCAGCTTATTCAAAGCTTGATTTCCCCCTTTCTGTGCTCACATCATTCTGTGTTTTCAGCAACAGGGTTTTACAGTCCTCTTCCAGTGTAGAGCCAACATTATTGGCAATGGCCTTTATTGTTTTGGGGACCTCTAGGGCCCCTCTAGCCAACAGCTCAGAGGGGGACAACCCTCTTCTGGCACTGGGATTTTCACTTAATAACCTTATGGCTTCTGATAAGGCTTTCTTCCATCCCCACAGGGTTCCTTCTGTGTTTAAGTCTTTTTTTAAAAACTGTATATCGGGAGAATTTTTCTCCCTTTCTTCCCATAGTTCTTTGTATTTTTTAACAGTATTGGAGTTGAACCATGCAATTCTTCCATTCCAACAAGCACTCTACCACGCTGACTTATATCTCCACCATCTTCTTTCATGTTTTACATTTTGTAATATACAGAACATTTTAGTGTGCTATTAATATATATCTACTGCATAGTAGAAAATGCATACATTTAAAATATTTTTCAGATGATTTCACTGACATGAATGTACAGACAAAATGCTTACAATTTCTTCCTGAAGCCACTAAAAAAGAAGGCCCTTGAAACTAAAAAGTAGATAAGAGCATTGTAGAATGAATGCAGGTGGAGAACAAGGGAACTCCAGTGTTTTCAGGAACAAGGAAAGAAGCACAAGCAGTTTAAAGGATGGATGGAACAGCTGAGAAGGTGGGCTCCATACTCTCACAAAAGCTACTGATAAGGATGCTTTCAATATTATCAAGCATCTCCACTTAGTAATCAAATGATTAGAGGTTTTGTAACGACATATGGAGTGGGTTGTGACCTCAGAAGAAAAGAGTCTTATTGAAATGGTGGGGCAGAAAAGACAGATCCATTTCCAATGTAAGACTCAGACTCACCCATTTTTATTGTCTTTATCTCAAATCTCCTCACTATTCTCTTGATGATCCTTTAGCTAAATTTCCTCATGCTTCTGGATGTTGTAATCCTACTGTTTCATGAGGTTTATCAGATGACACGTCTAGTAAGATATGCTTCTATATCACTCCAGGTCATCATTCTTCCAGCTTTGCAATGTCCAGGTCTATTTTTACCTGTCCATCTCTAGCTCCGTCTCCATCTCCATCTTTATTACTGTCTCCATCTCAACTCTCTATCTCTGTCTCTATATAACATGGCTATCCCTTTGTATGTTACTTCCTGGTTTGTAATTTTTCTGGCTACATTATGAGTTCTTTATCAGAAACCATTTCTACAAAATCAGAAGTTCTTATTCCCAACATGTTTATACTCGGCCCCTTTCACTCATCATCTTTCCCAGTCCCCTGTGACTATTTTACCTATGAAGACAGCCCATATGTATTGAGAGTCTATCTCTCTTTGTTACAACCCAAAGAACTAACTGATCTTTAACTTACAGATGTTTAATACAGACTTGCATTGTTGAGAGATACAAAAGTCACACTTTACTAAGCAGAAATCGTGGGGCTTTAAAAAATGTTTTGTTGAGCTTTTGTACATTTCATACAACAGTTCTTAAATTTAGACCCCCTCCCACATACATGAACCCTACCCCCACCCCCCACTGGACCTCATGTATTCCACTATACATTTTAAGTCTTATTCAATCAAGCAATTTTACCCAGGTGTCCTTCAATACAAATTCATTCACTGGAGTCTAATCAGCCTATCCAGAAATTGTTAGTAATGCCTACTCTCCCTCACCCAGCAGTGATCAGTCTCAAATAGTTCCCTGACTAGGGCCTACCCACCACCCATTTCCCTCTCTCTACTCTGGGTCTTTGTCTGATTGAGTTGACATGGGTCCTATGCTCGATGCCACCATTGCCATTGGTTCAAATGCACAAACTTCCAGTGGCCTGAAAGCCTCTGCTCCTTATGCTCATGGAACAATTCTGGTTCTTAAAAGCTTTCTGCTTCCACTTCCGCAATGGTCCCTGAGCCAGGGGAAGTTTGGTATAAAGTCCTATCCAGGGACACACACTCTGCAGTCTCTTGTTCTATAAAGGTTGGCCAGTTGTGGCCTTGTGTGTGCATCACACTCTGTTGTATAAGAAGCCTTTACTGGTGAGAGTTGAGGAAGGCATTAGTTTTCTCTCTACCCCCCCCCAATTCCATTACGTTGCATGAGTCTTAGGTGTAGAGGTTCCGTTATAGATATGTCATCCAGGACTGGGCAACTCTCAGATGTATATTCTTTTGTCTAACCAGTTGTGGAACTCTGCAGTAGCCTCCACCTGTTGCAAAAAGAAGCTTCTTTGATGACGCTTTGATGAGTTCTGTATGGTATACTTGACTGTGAATATAAAGATCCATATTTAGCATATGGTAAGAAATTTTATTTTTCTAGAGATATGACAGAGACAGGGTTTTCTCTAGGATCTATGACCTCTCCAGCCATGTCTATGTCTGAGTTTACAGAGCCACCCATGAGTTCACTTCTATTGAGAGGTCTTTAAGTCCAGTTAGGTAACTGTTGATTACCCCCCAGATATCAGTGCCACTACTGCACCAGTAGAGGTTGTTTGCTCTGTTGGTTGTTATGGTTATTAGGCTTTAGGGTTAGGTTGGACCACTGATTGCTTTTCTCTCTTAGTAGCCTGTATAGTATCCTCCAGAACTATCAGAGTTAAACTTCAGTGAGGCTTCCAGGTCAATTCCTGTTCCATTGCTCCAAGCCCAGTGTCCAAAGTATATCCTGTCTTCAGCAGTAGGGTAGGGTCTTATCTTCCAATTCTGGGAGATAATCAAGAACTCTGGCTATTAATAGCCTGTCTTATTTTTGGAGTCTCTTGGACCACTCTGAGATTACTGTCTGGTGGTTCCTCCTGTTTGGTGCTGATTTCCTTGCCATGTGTACCTTGCCCAGGTACATATATGGACTAATGTTCAGGTGCCATATGTGCATTTCTCAGGGAGTTTTGAAGGCATCACATTTCCCTCTGGCTTCCCTAGCCCACCAACATTCATTCATTTCTGTTGTCTCTTTCCACCAAATCTGATCTCCCTCCCCATTCCAAGCATCCCTATTATCCCCTCCCTCCCCACAATAACACCTGACTCCTGCCTTCTCCCTCACCTAAGTTCCCTCCTCCCACACATGGCCTCCTGCATGCCCCTCCCTCCTCTCCTTCAAACCATACACTTCCACTTCCCCCATTCTCCCCTGGTAACATCTGTTCCCTACTATCCACCTCTTTCACATTCTTTCTTTTCCTTTACCTCTGTGTTTCTTTTCCATTTTCCTGGCACCAGGATACATATTCACATATAAGGGATTGGTACTGTGATTTGCAAATGAGAAAAAAACATATGCCACTTGCTTTTCTGCATTGGTGTTCCTTCTCTGAGTATAATAGTCTCCAGTTCCATATAGTTCGCTGCAAATTTTATAATTTCATTCATTTTTTTCTTGCTGCTGAGTAGATCTCCACTGTGTAAATGTACCACATTTTCATGATCATTTCATGGACGTTTAGGTTGTTTCCATTTCTTAGCTATTGTGAAGAGAACAACAACAAACATGGTTGTACAAGTGTCTCTACAATAGGATGAGTCCTTCGGGTATATGCCAAGGAGGGGTGTAACCGGACCATATGGTATTTATTTTTGGATTTTTTTGAGTGTTCTCCACACTGCTTTCCATAGTGATTCCACAAATTTTCATTCTTGCTACCAGTGAATGAGTGTCTCCCTTTTTCCACATCCTCACCAGCATTTGGTGTTTTTCATTCTCTTGATCTTAGCCAGTCTGACTGCAGAAAGATGGAGTCTTACAGTGGTTTTTATCTGCATTTCTCTGATTGCTAAGAAGGTAGACAAATTTTTTTTAAGTTTGTTTTTATTGAATTTTTGTGTATTTCATACAAAACATCTCAATCAATCTTAATCATCTTTATACCCCTGTCCCCACAAGCACCCTCCCACTGAAGCCCATATAATCTGTCATCCCTGTTAAGGTCCACTGTGTCAAGTCAGTGTCTCCAGACATTCCTCAGTGCAAGTCCATCCACTGTGGTCTATTAAGCCTATCTAGAGTCTCTTGTTTTAGAAAGATGAGCTCTTCTTCACCTAGCAGAAATCAGTTGCCAACATATTTTCAGATAAGTTTGGGTCTGCTGTTAAGTTTCCCAGTTCTATGCTGGGTTTTTGTCTGCCTGAGTTTGTATGAGGCTTGTGTATGCTGACACCATTGCCATAGAATCATATGAGCAGGAGGTTGTAAGACGCTGTTTCTATATGGTCCTGCACATCCTCCCTGGATCTACAATCTTTCTAGCCCTTCTTTGAAAATGGTCCCTGAGTCTTGCGTGGGTGAAGTGTAATAAAGGAGTCCTGTCTAAGGACCAGCATTCAGCAGACTCTTGATCTCTATACTTTGGCCATTTGTGATCTTTTATGTCCCTGGCCCTCCACTGCATGTGGGAGCTTCATTAATGAGAACTAAGATATTTATTACTGTCCTATTCTTTACCCCTGTTCTATGTGCCATGAGCATTGGGTGTAGAAATTTCATTGTAGGTGTGTCACATAGGCCTGGGAAATTCATAGACAATGTCTGTTTGTGACTAGTTATGGTACTTGGTAATGGTCTCCAACTGGTGCAAAATAAGCTTCTTTGATGAGTGGTGAGTGGGATATTTGCCTGTAAATACAAGAATACATATTTTGCATGTAGTAAGAAATCTATGTAGAAGTCTAAGGATATGACAGTCTTAATTAAGGTTCTCTCTAAGACCTATGACCACTCCAGCGATGTGTCCAATTAGGTAGCTGTTGATTGCCCCCAAGATAAAAGTGCCACTATTGTACCAATGTCGTTATGTCAATTCCACATGTTGGATATTGTCAAAAACTTTTCCTGAACCTATTGAGATGTAAGATGACCATGTGATTTTTTTCTTTAAATCCATTTATATGTTTTATTACATCTGTTAACTAATGTATATTGAACCATCCCTGTATCTGTGGAATAAAGCTGATTTGATCATGGTAGATGATCTTTTAGATGTGCATGTGGTTTTTGAGGATTTTGTTTAGAACTTTTGTATCTATGTTTATTAAGGATATGGGCCTATAGTTTTATTTTTTGTTGTGTCTTTACCTGGTTTTGGTATTAGACTGATACTGGTTTCATAGAAGGAGTTTAGGAGTTCACCCTCTGTTTCTACCTTTTTTAATAATTTAAGCAGTATTGGTTTCAGATCTTCTTCTAAATGTCTGGTAGAATTCTGATCTCTTCTTGGTTTAACTTTGTGCCCACGGCTTTAGAAATTTATCTATTTCTTTAAAAAAAAAAAAAAGAAAAGAAAAGAAAGGAAAGAAAAAAAGAAAATAAAAAGAAATTCATCTGTTTCTTTTGGATATTTGAAATTAATGGAGTATATATTTACAGTATTCCCTTTCCAATGTTCTGGGGTTCTTTGGCATTTGTTGTGATGTTTCCACTTTCATTTCTGATTTTGTTAATTTGGATTGCTCTATCTTTCTTTTCATTAACTGGGCCAAGGGTCTGTCTATCTTGTTTAACAAAGAACCACATTTTAGATTGATTGATTTTTTGTATTGTTTTCTTTGGTTTTATTTCATTAATTTCTACTCTGATTTTTGTTATTTCTGCTCTGATTTAGGGTCGGTTTGTCCTTGCCTTTCCAGAGTCTTAAGTGGAACTGTTAAGCCATTTGCATGTGCTCTCTCTGCTTTTTTTAATGAAGGCACTAAGAGCTATAAACTTCCCTCTTAGGACTTCTTTAGTATCCCAGAGGTTTGTTGTGTTGTATTTTCATTTTCATTTAGTTCCAGAAATACTTTTGTTTCTTAATTTCTTCTTTGACTTATTCATCATTCAGGAGTGTGTTGTTTAATCTCTATTAGTTCAAGTAGTTACTGGAGTTTCTTTTGCTCTTGGTTATAAACTTAATTGCACTGCAGTCTGATAGAATGCATGGAATTTTTTTTTAACTTTTACAAAAACTTTATTGAGAATTTCATACATGCATATAAGGTGTTTTGATCAAATCCATGCCCACTCCCCCCTTCCAACACCTCCCATATCTCCCCATCACTTTTTTTTCTTTTTTTTTCTTTCATTTATTTATTTTTATGGGGCTTTTGGGTACTCTAACATTCCCCCCTCTGAAAAGATAACTCTAGAATCTTTTTTACTAACAGTCCCAAGGACATTTTGATTTTTAGCCAAGAAACTGGCTACTTTTCTTTGGGGTCTTTTTATCCTAAATGCCTAGCCAATTCCTACCTCCTATTCTTATCGCACCATCCTCTGAAGGGATTACTCAAATTGCCAACAGGGAATAGGGACACAGACCACTCTGACTTCCCCCAAGCTGAACAGAGACACACGGTGAGGCAATTGGAGTACCCCTTCAGTGGGTCTATCTAAAAGACTCCCAAATTTTGTAACTGTTATCTCTAAGGGGAAAAGAAAGTCCTTGAATTGTGAATAGGAGATGTGAAGGAGAAGTAAAGGCAAGAGTAATTAGCATTACAAGTTCTAGACAGGGAACTAAAAAAAAGTCAGAACCGGGCAATTTTCAAATGTTCATATGAGAGTCCATTGGAATTTCTTGACAGGGGCTGCCAAAAAACATTCCTCTATTGGGTTCCTCTTCATATTTCTTTTATCTTCCAAGGCTGGACTCTAGAGTGATAGATTCAATATTTGCTTTCAAGTATGTTGACAGAGAGATAACTGAGGGGTTGCTGAGGTGTATGTATGACCAGAGGATATGCACACTGGATAGCCTTTACCCAACATGCGTCATGCTTTCTCTTCCTAGCCTTCGATGGATTGTATACTTTAGCCCTCCCCAAATGCAGAAGGCCATGTGTGATTAGGGTCAAATTATATACAGTTGGTTGGGAAGAGAGGCTGGGTAGTCCAGTATTGGTCCATTGACACTACTCTGCCCTCCTTTAATGAATGAGCACAACCATCAGCAAGCCCAATTGTGACAATGTTTAGCGATCAGGCTCAGCTGAAGTCATGATGATTGTAGTTATTTCATGCAAAACTGACTGCTGTATAGCATCATCTTATTAGAAGGGCTTGGAACTTAAAAGGATTTGGTGCTAAGACCCACATATAAGGGAGAACATACATCATTTGTTTTCTTGAGTCTGTATTACTAAGTATAACAGTTTCTACATCCATCCATATACCTGCAAATTTCAATATTTCATCTTTCTTTAGTGCTGAATAGAACTCCATTGTGTAAATAAATCATAGTTTTACTAAACACTCATCAGTTGAGGGGCAGTTAGGCTGCTTCCATCTCTTAGCTATTGTGAAAAGAGCAGCAACAAACATGGTTGTACAAGTGTCTCTACAATAGGATAAGTCCTTTGGGTATATGCCAAGGAGTGGTATAACCGGGTCATATGGTAGGTTCATTTTTAGTTTAAGAGTTCTCCGCACTGTTTTCCATAGAGGTTGCATGAGTAGGCAATCCCACCAGCAGTGAATGAGCATTCCCCTTTTTCCACATCCTTGCCAGCATTTGGTATCATCTGTCTCTTAATCCTAGCCAGTCTGATTGGCAAAAGATGATACCTTAGTGTGGTTTTCATTTGCATTTCCCTAAATACAAACGATGTTGAACAATTTTTGAGAGATTTCTTAGCCATCTTCATTTCTTCCTTTGAGAACTCTATGTTTAGATCTTTACCTCATCTTTTAATTGGTTTCTTGGCTGTTAAACCTCTGTCAGATGTGTCACTGGTGAAGATTTTTTACTAGTCTGTGGGTTTTCTCTTCAAATTTTATTGTTTCTGTTGTTATAAAGAAGCTTTTTAGTTTAATGAGGTCTCACTTATTAATTGTTGAACTTAATTCCTGAGCAATTTCGGTCCAATTTAGAATATCCTTTTCTACACCTATATCTTATGTTACTGCCAATATTTTCTTCTAATAGTTTCAGGGTTTCCAGTTTCACACTGAGGTCTTTGATCCATTTGGAGTTGATTTTGTGCAAGGTGAAATATAGGATCTAGTTTCATTCTTCTACAGGTGGAGATCCAGTTTTGCCAGCACCATTTGTTGAAGATGCTGTCTTTCCTCCATTGTGTGTTCTTGACACCTTTGTCAAATATCAGGTGGCTGAAATTGCATGTACTCAGGTTTGGATCTTCAATGATGTTGCATTGATCTATGTGTCTGTTTTTGCACGAGTATCATGCTGCTTTTATGACTATAGCTCTGTAGTATACTTTGAGATCTGGTATAGTAATACCCCCAGCATTGCTCTTTGTGCTCAGGGTTGCTTTGGCTACCTGGGGTCTTTTTTGCCTGCATACGAATTTAAGGATGAATTTCTCTAATTCTGTGAAGTATGTCGTGGGGATTTTGATTGGGATTGCATTGAATCTGTATATTGCTTTTGGTAGGATGGTCATTTTCACAATAGTAATTCTTCCAGTCCATGAACATGAGAGGTCCTTCCATCTCCTGGTGTCTTCCTCAATCTCTTTATTTAATGATTTACAGTTTTCATTGTAGAGACCTTTGATGTCTTTGGTCAGATTTATTTCAAGGTGTTTTTTGTTGCTGGTTTTTTGTGGGGTTTTTTTTGCAGCAACTGTGAATGGGAGCATTTCCCTGTATTCTTTCTCCAATTGCTTGTTATTGGTATATAGAAAGGCTATTGATGTTTGTAGTTTGATTTTTTTAACCTGCCACCATGTGGAAACTGATCAGTTCTAGGACTTTTCTGGTGGAACTTTTGGGATCTCTTAGGTATAGTATCATATTGTCTGCAAAAAAAAGTGCTAGTTTGACCTCTTCTTTTCCAATTAGTACTCTTTTAATTTCCCTCTCTGTCTTATTGCTCTAGCAAGAGTTTCAAGCACTATTTTGAAAACGATTGGAGACAGTGGAAATCCTTTTCTGGTTCCTGATTTTAATGGGTCTTCCAGGTTTTCTCCATTTGGAATGATGTTGGCTGTGGATTTGTTGTATATAGCTTTAATTATGTTGAGGTATGTTACCTCCAGACCAATTCTCTCTAGGACTTTGAACATAAATGCATGCTGAATTTTTCAAAAGCTTTTTCTGCATCTATTGAGATGACAATGTAGTTTTTATCTTTGAATCCATTTATATGATTAATGACATTTATTGACTTGCTTATATTGAACCAAGCCTGCATCTCTGTGATAAATTCTACTTGATCACACTGAATGATCTTTTTGATGTGTGTCTGTATGTGGTTTGCAAGTATTTTGTTGAGAATTTTTGAATCTATGTTCATTAAGGATATAGGTCTATAGTTTTCTTTTTTGGTTATGTCTTTACCCAGTTTGGGTATTAAAGTGATGCTGGCTTCATTGAAGGAATTTGGGAGTTCTCCCTCTGCTTCTATCATTTTGAATAATTTAGGTAGTATTGTTCAGAGGTTTTCTTTAAATGTATGGTAGAATTCTGCTGTAACTCCATCTGGGCCTGGGCTTTTTTCAGTTGGGAGTCTATGTATTACTGTTTCAATTTCCTTATATGTTATGGGACTGTTTAAACTGTTTATCTCTTCTTGGTTTAACTTTAGTAATTCCCATGATTTCAAATATCCATCCCCTTCTTTTAGACTCAGATTTAGTAGCATACAGGTTTTTAAAATATTCCCTTGTAATGGTGTGGATTATTTGGGTTTCTATTCTGATGTTTCCCCTTTCATCTTTGATTTTTTTTATTTGGATTTACTCTTTCTTTCTAACTGAGCTAAGGGTCTGTCTATCTTGTTTATCTTTTCAAAGAACCAGCTCTTAGATTCATTGATTCTTTGTATTGTTTTCTTTGTTTCTATTTCATTAATTTCTGCTCTGATTTTTATTTCCTCTCTTCTGCTGGGTTTGGTTTTCATTTGTTCTTGCCTTTCCAGTGCCTTTAGCTGCAGTGTTAGGTCATTTTTTGGGGCTCTTTCTAATTTTGTAATGTAGGCACTTAGAGCTATAAATTTCCCTCTTAGGACTGTTTTTAATGTGTCCCAGAGGTTGTGTTGTGTTGTATTGTCCTTTTCATTGAATTCCAGGAGTTCTTTTATTTCTTTCTTAATTTCTCCTTTGACCCATTCATTGTTTAGGAGTGTGTTGTTCAATCGCCACCGAGTTCCTGTAGTGACTAGGGCCTCATCCAGTGTTGATTTTGAGCTTAATTGCTTTGTGGTCCAATAGAATGCATGGAATTATTTCAACATTTTTGCATTTGTTGAGGTTTATTTTGTGCCCCAGTATGTAGTCAATTTTTGAAAAAGTTCTATTGGGTCTTGAGGAGACAGTGTGTTCTTTGGTCTTTGGTAGGAATAATTGAAAGATGTCTGTTAGGTCCATTTGATGTATGGTAGCATTTAATTCCGATGTCTCTCTGTTTATTCTTTGTCTATTTGACCTGTCTAATGGACACAGTGGGGTATTGAAGTCCCCTACTATTACTGAGTTGGGTTTAATCTGTGTCTTAAAGTCCTATAGTGCTGTTTTTATGAATTTGGGTTCACTATAATTTGGTGCATATATATTAAGGATTGCAATTTCTTCTTGGTTAACTGTTCCTTTGATCAGAATGAAGTGACCCTTATTATCCCTTCTGATTCATTTTACTTTGAAGTCTATTTTGTCAGATATTAGACTTGCAATCCCTGCTTGTTTCTTAGTGCCATTTTCTTGGAATACTCCATCCTTTTACCTTAAGGTAGTGCCTGTCCTTGAAGGTGTGATGGGTTTCTTGCAGACAGCAAAGAGATGGATTTTGTTTCTTAATCCATTCGCTTAGCCTTTGTCTTTTGACTGGGGAGTTCAGTCCCTTTATATTTAATGTTATTATTGAAAGATGTGTATTGGTTGCCATTGTTTTTATTGTTGTTTGTGTTCTCTGTGTAATTTTGTGTTTCCCAGATTATACCTTTGTTTATTTTCTTTCATTGCCTCTAGGGTATAGTTGTTTCTCTCTGCTCTCTGTATTGCTTCAAGTATTCTTTGAAGGGCTGGTTTTGTGTACATGTATTCTTTCAGGCTGTTCATGTCATGGAAGATTTTTCTTTCCCCCTCAACTACAATAGACATTTTTGCTGGGTATTGTACTCTGGGCTGGCATCTATTATCATGTAGTGCGGTCACCACCAGCGGCAGCCACTCCTCTGTTCTCGTGGGTGCCACTCCTTCATTCTCACGAGCATCGAGGTTGCTCCTCCGCTTTCCCTGGGCTGAGCTGCTCTTCTGCTCGCCTGGTGCTGAGGCAGCTCTTCTGCTTGCCTTGTGCTCTCTCCTGTCATCACCACTTCTGACCCCAGGGCAGGTGAGGAGACTGTGTCAGCATAGCTGCATTCAGACACAGGAGACCAGGTTCAATGACACAGGTCTGCTTTATTGCAGGAAAGCACAAGCTTATATAGGGGTGGTGGTCCAATCACAGCACAACAAGTAGGATACCTCATTAGCATAACAAGTTTAGCGTACTATCACAGAATAGCGGGTAGGATGCCTCCTTAACATACTGGGTTTCAGATTACAGAGCCTGGATTCATGGAAACCATGTGACCCTGACTGTTGCAATATCTAAGTGTTGCAATTTTGGATTCCAAGGGTGGTGATTAGGAAGTGGCAAGCTCTAGGCATCAATATCATGATCTGCCAATGCGAGCAAATGTCACAAGGTGTTCCTTGTGGCTCCAGCAGTCAGCCATTGCCTTGGGTCTGCTGTATGGCTGTCAATAAGACTTTCACCCTAGGCTCAAGCCTGTCTCCCACAATGTAGAACTGGAAAGGCCTTGGTCCATGCTCTTCTGGCTTTCATAATTTGCATTGATAAGTCAGCTGTAATTCTGATGGGCTTTCCTTTGTAAGTGACTTGTTGTTTTTCTTTTTCTGCTTTCAATATTCTCTCTTTGTTCTGTACATTTTGTGTTTTTTTTTTTATTTTTACAAGGAAAACTATTTTTTATTATTACTTGAAACTACTAGTTTCTTTTTGTTCATCTAATAAATATATAGTTAGTCATTGTTTTTTTGTTTTGTTTTGTTTTGTTTTTGTTTTTTAGATGTGCTTATTTTTGGGGGGGTGGAGCCACCTGCATTGTAGATTAAGCACCCAAACATTTGAGGCGGGGGCCTTGGCGGGGGGGCGTTGTCATTCCCAGGCAGA
>NW_008339470.1:323787-324218 GCF_000622305.1 Nannospalax galili | reverse complement strand
CTCTTGGAAGCATGGAGGAAATGATTCCTCCGTGTTGACCCTCCTCTTTATAGACTGGACACTGGTTCAAGTCCATCTGGTGGGGTGTCCTTGGCTTCCTTGATCAAAAGGTCAGATGACCCACCACATTAGAGGACATTTTGCAAGATGCTCATAGTCCCTGGGAACTAATTGACCCAGGAGGGCAAGGAGCAAAAAGTGTCCTTTGAATCCCTCTGACCCAATTAGTATAGATCTCAAGGTATGTCTGTTAAACATCCAAGAAGGTTAGTACCACCATTCTGGCATTTTTAATTACTGGGTGTCCTACAGATAAATCTTGGGTAATGACCAGTTCGTCTCAAATAAACCTTACCTAGAGATATATTTCTTGATCTGTTATGTATAATTTGTCAGTAGATTGTAGGAATAATATGGTTCCTCTGGTATTC
>NW_008339470.1:319899-320951 GCF_000622305.1 Nannospalax galili | reverse complement strand
CCTGACCCTTCTCACCCAGAGCAACTCAGTCCCTTTCTTGGGCTCCAGGAGCACCGCTTCTGGTCCTGGCCCTGCCCTCATCTCCCTCTACTTCCCTGGTCCTCCAACACCCGCCAGCCTCTTTCTGGGGCTCCGAGGCTTACCTTTCCTCTCCCTGATCCTTTGCATCCAGTACAACCCAGCTACTCAATCCACTCCCTGGGAAATCTTGGGGCTTCTTCCCTCCCCATTTGCCTTTGCTTCCCTGCATGGCGCAGCCACGGCAAGGGTCTCAGGTCAGTGCCACCCAAGTTCCTGAGGCCAAAAGCATTCTTAGAAGATTCCAGACCTAAGGAGAAAGTCTGAAAACTTCTGATCCACATTGGAGTTGGGCCACCGCGGAACTCCTGAAGACAAAATCAATCCGGCCTCTACAATATAAAATCAAAAGAGAGAACCAGAAGTTTAGACGAACCAGCTCTTCATACCCAAAAATTAAACAACAAAGACACATAAAGCTCACAAAAGGAAGCAGAACTAAACTTGAAGGGCCGAGTATCACACGAGTCAGAAACTACAAAAGAAATTCACATGTCAAAATCACAGAGAAAAAATAATAACATGAAAAACCAAAATAACATATCCCCACCAAATACCAGTAATCCTCTAGAGGAGCACAATGAGAATCCCCTAGAGAAATGCAGGAATGGAACTCAAAAGAACAATGATGAATATGATAAAAGAATTCAGTGAATTTAAAGAACACACAAACAAGGTAATCATAAATCTGAAGGGAGATAGGGATAAACTTCAGAATGAATTCAGAAAAGAGCTAGAAATATTGAAAAATACTCAGGCTGAAATAAAGAAAGAAGTGAAACATTCCATAAGCCAATTAGAAAAGAGCTGAAATGAAGAAGGAAGTGAAACACTCAGTAAGCCAATTAGAAAAGACAGGAGAAAGCCTCAACAACAGGATGAATGAAATGGAAAACAGAGTATCAAGACTGGAACATAAAGTGGACGAACTGGACCACTCAAGAAAAGACTATGAAAAATTTAAGAAATCACAA
>NW_008339470.1:276698-313152 GCF_000622305.1 Nannospalax galili | reverse complement strand
GGCACACTCAGGATCCTTCTGCAGAAAAGCTTTAATGCATCTTGAGAGGTAGAGCATAAGCTTACAGGGCGAAGACCCCGAATGTCGGACACCCAGCCCTTATATAGGTTAGTAAGCCCGTCTTGGACGTGGCTACTCTTGATTGGTCGCAAACTCATCAGCCCATATCACGCCACGAGGTAGGCAGAGACTAGAAGGTGGAAAATTACTTCGGGCATGCGTACTGACTTATTTACTGCTCAGCATGAACCGGATGTGAGCGCCATCTTGTAATGGCGTCTGCAGGGACGGCAGGCGGCTCCCCACATGTGCTTCCTGTATTTGTATGGGGATGTCTTTCCTTAATTTTGGGATATTCTCTTCTACAATCCTGCTTAAGATTTGATCAACACCATTAACCTGAAATTCTTCTCCTTCCTCTATTCCTATGATCTTCAGATTTGGTCTTTTCATGTTGTCCACATCGTTTGCATATTCCATTCCTGTGATTTTTTTTTAATTTTCCATAATCTTTTCTTGAGTGGTCCAGTTCTTCAACTTTATCCTCTAGTGTTGATATTCTGTTTTCCATTTCATTCATTCTAGTGGTGAGGCTTTCCCCTGTTGTTTCAAGTTGGCTTATTGAGTTTTGCACTTCCTTCTTCATTTCTGCCCAAGTTCTTCAATTTTTCTGTCTCTTTTGTGAATTGATTCAGAAATTTATCCCTATCTTTTTTCATCTCTTTTATTTGTTTGTTCATGTGTTCTTTAAATTCATTGAATTCCTTGATCCTGTTTATGACTGTTCTTTTAAATTCAGTGTCCTGGGTTATCTCTGAAAGGTTCTCATTTTAGAACTCTTCTACAGAATTGTGAAGTTTGGTGAGAACATAATGTTTTGGCTTTTTATTTTATTATTCTTTCCCTGTGGTTTTGGCATGTAAATTTCTTCTGTTTATGATTCTGATATGAGAATTAAGTTGAGGTATGTTTCTGTTTGTATTATCCAGGTGCCTAGATCCTTTCTTTCTTGGTTATGTAAAGCTGGTTGGTACAAGGTTCAGGTTCTCTCAGATTTAATTTGGAGGGAACTGATAGCTTCAGATCAGCTATTCAGGAGTAGTCACAGAAGCCTAATTCAGGTTCCAGTCAGGTACATCCGGGTGCTCTCAGGCAGTCTCCTGCCATTCTCAACCCTATGCCAGAGGGAGGCCAGAACTGCACACTCTCTGGTGGTCTGCTGAGATCTGAACGGCTACATAGATGGAAGTCTGAACCCACCCTCTCAGGCTGTCTGCTAGGATCTCAGCCTTAGCCTACCAAAGCCAGATCTGCCCTGACACTTTTGGAGGGGCCTCACGAAATCCCAGGTAGGGGAATGGGTATGGCACAATTAGGGGAAGTTCACCATCACATGGAAGCAGTATCCAGGGTCTCTCAGGCAGGCCCCTGGGTTCTCAAGCCCTCTGCTAGATGGAGACCAGAGGGAAGCCAGAAGTCAGAACTCTCTGGTGGTCTGCTGAGATCCAAGCTGCTACACCAATGGAGCAAATGCATGGAATTTTTATTGCAATTTTTTGTTTGTTGAGATTTGTTTTGTATCCCAGAATGTAGCCAATTTTGGAAAAACTTGGGTAAGCTTCTGAGTCGAAACTGCATTCTTTGGTACTTGGGTGGGCTATTCTGTAGAAGTCTGTTAGGTCCATTTCACTTAAGACGTCATTTAATTCAGATGTCTCTATGTTTATTCTTGTCCATTTGACCTATTTATTAAAGATAGGGGGCTATTGAAGTCACCTACAATTACTGAGGTGGTTTTAAATCTGTGTTTTATAGTCATGGAGTACCAGTTTTATAAAATTGGGTGCACCAGAGTTTGTTGCATATATACTCATGATTGTAATATCTTCTTGTAATATTCCTTTGGTTAGAATGAAATGACCTTCCTTATCTCTTCTGATTAGTTTTAATTTGAAGTTTATTTTGTCAGATATTAGGAGTGCAATACCTGCTTGCTTCTTAGAGTCATTTGCTTGGAATATAATTTTCCATCCTTTCACCCTAAGGTAGTCTATGCTTGACAGTGAGATGAGTTTCTTAAAAACAAAAAGATGGGTTTACTTTCTTGATCCATTTCTCTAGCCTATGTCTTTTGACAGGGGAGTTGAGGCCATTAATATTTAGTGTTATTATTGAAAGATGTGTATTGTATGCTGTCACTTTAACTCCTTTGTTTTTGTGGGCCTATTTTGTGTTTCCATTATTGTATCATTTTTTGCTTTCTTTCTATCTTTGGTCCTTTGTATTGCTTCAAGTATTCTCTGAAGAACTGGTTTGGTAGTCATGAATTCTTTCAGTGTATTCATGCCATGGAAATTTTTCTTTTCCCTTTCAACTACAGTTTTTCTGGATAAAGTATTTGGATTTGGCATCCATGGTTGTTTAGAACCAGGCTTACTTTGGTCGAGCCTCTTCTGGTTTTTATAGTTTGCATTTAAAAGTCAGCTGTAATTCTGATGAGTTTTCCTTTATATTAACTTGTTTTTCTCTAGCAGCTCTCAGTACCCTCTCTTTGTTCATTTACTCTCCCTTTGTACATTAAATGTTTTTACTATGATATGCTACGGGGACTTTTTGTTCTTGTCATGTCTAATTGGTGTTCTATGTGCTTTTTGAACATCTGTAGGTAGTATTTCCTTAATTTATGGATGCTTTCTTTTATAAGCCTGTTGAAGATCTTGTCAGTGCAATTGGCCCAAGATTCTTCTCCTTCTTATTTGCCTATGATGCATAGATTTGTTCTTTTCATGTTGTCCCACACTTCCTGTTTTTTCCATTCCTGTGTTTTTAAGAATTTTTTATAATCTTTGCTTAAGGAATCCAGATTTTCAAGTTTGTCATCCAGTCTTGATATTCTGTTTTCTGTTTCATTCACTCTGCTTGTGAGGCTTTATCCTGTTGTTTCCAATTGTCTTTTTGAGGTTTTCAATTCCATGTCCATTTCAGTTTTGACTTTTCTTCAATATTTCTATCTCATTTGTGAATTCACTTTCAAATACTGATTTTTTGATATTTCATTAAGCTACATATTTGTATAGTCTTGCACTTCCATAAGTTTATGCTTATCCACTTTGAATTCTTTGAGTTGTTTTTCTGTGCTTTAAGTTCTTTGATCATATTTGATTGGTCTTTTAAATTCTGCATCCGGGGATTCCTTAAGGTGGTTCTCATTATAATGCACTTCCTTAGGACTAGTGGGTTTTGTTGGGGACATAGCCTCTTGGTTTTTCACATTATTTGTGTTTTTGCACTGCCATTTGGACATATGACTGTTCTTTATTGGTTGTGTGTCAAGTAGGAAATTCTATTCTGCCTTTGTTTATTTGAATTTTGGTTCTGTTTATATTATTTAAGTGGCTTTTATCCCCGGTATGAAAAGTAAATTAGTGTGTGTTTCAAGTTCTTGCAGAGTAGTGGACTGTTCTGGGTAGTTGGTGGGACAGGGTAGTAGGTAAGCTTGTGAGGGCACTGGGAGGACTGTTCTGTGTCTGACAGATCCAGAGCCAGTGGAATCTATGCTGGAGGGGTTAGGTAGTTAATCTCCATTAGGAAGCTAGTGCAGGGATCAGATGCAGAGGAATTGGAATGGACCTGGGTCCAAGGATAGCAGGGGACAGGGTGGGGTTTGAGTAGGTTGGAAGTGTTGAGGGTGCAGTGGAATGGAATAGAGATGTGGTGGGCAGGATCTGACTTACCAGAGTCCTAGGTAGGCTGATCTGTCAGGCAAGTCAGGAGTCAGCAGAAGATGGGGGTGGGGAACACCAGAGGGAAGACTTAGAAATCTGTGCTAGGGGGTTATCTAGTCTGCCTAAGGAAGCTAATGCAGGGATTGGATGCAGAGGAAATGGATTGGGCCTGGGTCCAAGACCAGCAGAGCACAGGGTTGGGGTGCAGTAGGTCAGAACTTGTTTTAAAAGAGATTTAAATACTACTGACCACAAGTAAAGAAAAAAGTTCAAATACAAACACCTAGTAAAGCTTTCATGGAAGCGTTCATATTTTAAATGAGAGATTAGCAGGACTGAGGTTAAAAAAAAAGATAGAAATTGCTTCATCGTGTGGAAACATGACTGTCAGTTAATTAAAACAACTGTACAGAACAGTGAAGTTAGATGAACAGCCATGTTCCCTGAGCTGCACCAGATCAAGCAATATGAAAGAGGCGGGCTGACTACAGAGGATCTGGAATTATAAGATGAGGAAAAGGATTTGATTTGAAAATTAGTGAGATATCATTATGAATTATTTGGCAGAACAATATCATATATTACTTATTAGCCAAATATTGAACATTGCAAACTTCCAGGAACTATTCAGCATTAGACAATGCAGGTTTGGACAGAGAAGAAAAACCCCTATTTTCTAAGTCAGTATGCTAATTGTGGGGATAAGGAAAGAATACAGATATACTACCAAATAAATGTGCTGCCAAACACTTTAGTAAGGAGTCAATGACAACATGAAGAAAAAAGTAACAGAGATATAGACAGTGGTATACCCAGAAAATTCAGAATAACAATTGTAATTTGTATAAAAGACAAAAGATATCAAATGTCCACTGAGTGGGTTGTGTCAAATGGAGATAGTGCAGTTCAGAGTAAAGAAACCCACCACACCTTCTAGTTTCCTCTCAAAATACTAATTATTAATATTATTAATTATTATCATGTATGTATGCATTTGTGTATATATGTGACTGTTGAGTGCAGTATATGTGTGTGGTATAGGTGCACACTTGTGTGCAAATGTGTGTACTCACATGCACTCAGAGGTCAGGGGATGATGTTTGGGTGTCCGGCTCTAACAGTCTGTCTTATTCGTTTGAGATAGAGTCTCTCACTGAACCTGGAGCTGAGCTGGTGGCTTGCATGCTCCAGTAATCATCCTGTCTCCATTCTTCCTTCCCAGGAGGGCTGGAGTTACAAGTCCAAGAGGCCACACTCAGCCTGTTAATGTTGGTTCTGAGGATTTGAACTCAGATATTCATGCTTGTGCAGCAAGACAAGTTACACACTAAGCCATTTCCCTACATAGTACTAATTATTTTTCATGAGTGATATTAACTTCATATTCTCCAGTAAGGGATAAAACTTGCTTCAGCTTATTCTCAATGTGTTTTGCACTGTATGCACAAAGTGATGAGATTGTAAAAGTCAGATCCGTTATGTAAAAATCAGAAAGATGACATTCAAGCTAACTTTAGTAAAGGCCAAAGGCCTTACCTCTATTTTCTCATTGAAAATTTTAAATTAGCTTCAAATAGTTTGAATTTGTTTGGACTTAAAATCTCTGCAGAAATACACTGACGTCTGTACAGGGAAATTCCCTTAAGATTTGATAGAAGGCTTTAACTTTGCAGTGCCAGAGGCATAATGATTATTACCTACAAGTAGTCTCTACAATTTGTTGAGATCAAGATAGATATATATTCTTAAATTATGAGACCTTCTCTAAAAAGCAAATATGTACTTTGAGAAAGTTCTCAGTGAAATTTAGGTAAGAGAAATATTTTACATTTTTTTAACCATTAACTTTTACCTTTAATTTAGAAATAATAAATATTTACTTCCTTAATTTTTGAAGAAATTTTCATTGTTCCTAAAATTTTAACTGCTATTTTATCTTCTAATTCCTAGCCCCTCCCAAAATTCAAAGATGTGGAGAACTTGGATGAGGAACAGCACTGAAATTCATCTCACTCTGATTATAAGACAGAATTCCAAAATATACAGGTAAGTTCAGCAATGAATCACAAATAATTCAGGCATATATTCAAAGTGATTTCCAATAATAATTCATATGTGTCATATAGTTAGTTTTCTGAAGCAAAGGAATATCCACTGCATTTCTTTCAGTGTTTGGATATTGAAGAATAAACCCCATTTTGCCCACAGAATTTTTATGATTTAATTATCAGTCAGTGGATTCAAAATTCTAGAATTTAAGGGTTTTTTTATTAAGTGCTAAAAACAGAAGTAAAAAGATAAATCTGGTCTTATAAGTTTTTAATGTATTAAAGCGTACTTTAAAAAAGATAGTTCAACAGTTAAGAACACTGACTGTTCCTGCAGAAGACCCAGGTTCAAATCCCAGCACCCACATGGCAGCTAACAACTGTCCATAACTCCAGTTCCAGGGGATCCAAGGCCTCTTCGGTCCTCCATGGCCATTGTACGACACAGATGCACTTACCTACATGCAGGCAATACATGCGTACACATAAATATAATAAATAAAATATTTTTTAAAGTATATAATTTTCTAAGGAAGCAGAAAAACAGTAGAAAAGTCAAGCTAAAGTTTTTGAAGAAACTTTTTCATAAGATGATGATATCAAGATTTACTTTGTAGATTCTTCTTCACATTACATACCATGCAGGATCAAAGAATTGACAAAACGTATTTTAGGATACTAAAAACAAGATCACCCATCCCAGGTCATCAGAATGGAGTTAGGCTTGTAAATGATCCTGTCTTCACCCTATAGTATTTGACATGTTTCACAGAAATAGAAAATGCCTATGCCCAAAATTCTTACGATATAGTAAGGAAGGTGTTCAAATGTGTATGAGAAAACAAAGCGAGATAGATTATACACAAGAAATTGTGAATTTTAGTTAAGCCTGGTGGCACAGTTCTGTAATCCTCACTTCTGGGAGGCTAAGGCATAAGGACTGAAAATGTAATGTTTGTCTGGACTTCACATTATCTTCAGTGGGAAAAAAACTGGATAACAGTGAGATTGTCTCAAAATCAAAAATTTTATAAATTAAAGAGTTAGGAATACAGCTCAGTGATAGAGCACTTGAGCCTGTTCGAAGTTTGAAGTTGAATCTCGAATAACAAGAAAGGATGGAATGATGGAAGGAAGGAGGGGAGAGATAGAGGAAGGGAGAGAGGGAGGAAAGAAGGAAGGATGAGACAAAGCACGCTAAATTTATTTGGAAATAGATGACATGCACCTAGATCTAAAAAGAGATCCATATGGTCTGGGGCATTAAGGTAAAGCTCTA
The DNA here is from genome assembly GCF_000622305.1 of Nannospalax galili. Classification (NCBI taxonomy): domain Eukaryota; kingdom Metazoa; phylum Chordata; class Mammalia; order Rodentia; family Spalacidae; genus Nannospalax; species Nannospalax galili. The sequence continues at coordinate 306,100 of NW_008339470.1, read as the reverse complement.
CTTAACACGCTATGTAGGCTAGTGTTATAAGTAAGATGAAGGAAATAAATATTCAGAAAGGGGATAAAAGATTTGACAGTCTTTATTTCTTTAGCGTCTCATGTAATTTTATTTGTTAATGAGCTACTCATTCCTTAGTCCTCAGTTAACTTTGTGCAATCTCTAAAAAATAAATTTAATATAACAGTAACACATTTTCAAAACATAGTTCCTCCTTTTTCTAAATACATAAAAATAGCTCTACTAGTTAAATAGAGATGCATTTACAAAAGAAATGTTTTAAATTTATTTCAAACACCTTCAGAAAAATCTGGCTTAGAAATTATTTGGGAACAACAAGCTAAATATGTGTATCCTAAATTTTGATGATGTCTTTACATAAATGCACAAAGATAAACCACTTTTTAAAAATCCTTCTGGGAATTGTCAAAATATTCCTGTGAATTTGGAAAGTTACAGCTGGAGTTCATAGATGCCATCACTTTGCAAGAATAAATACTCTCAAGAAGTACAGGAAGGACCGCACCATGATGTCCAACAAGCTCTGCCTTCAGGTGACCACAGTAGCCTGCATAGGTGGAAACCTGATTCTATGATTGAAGCAAGGTTTTTGCTTCAGAATATTAATTATATGACACATATGAATTATCGTTGGAAATAATTTTCAATATATGCCTATATTATTTGAGATTCATTTCTGAACTTACCTGCATATCTTGGAGTTTGGTCTTATAATCAGAGAGATGAATCACAGTGCTGTACCTCATCTCTGTTCCAGAGACAGCAGAGGGCACTGGAAAAAGAAATTCTTCTAATAGTTATAAAAAAAATAAGTGGAAAATTGTATTCTTATAACTAAAATTTTATATCTTTGCAATTCCTGTGTCAATAGGCAAGGTAGAGATGACTGAGGACAACTACTCCATGACAAATGACTTCATCCTGGTAGGATTTACAGACCACCCAGAACTGAAGATCACTCTGTTTCTGGTGTTCTCCGTCATCTATCTGATCACTATGGTGGGAAACCTTGGACTAGTGGCCTTGATCTATATTGAACGTCGTCTTCACACACCCATGTACATCTTCCTGGGCAACCTGGCTCTGATGGATTTTTGCTGTTCCTCTGCCATCACTCCCAAGATGTTAAAGAACTTCTTTTCTGTGGACAGAAGGATTTCACTGTATGAATGCATGGGACAATTCTATTTTCTCTGTCTTGCTGAAACTACAGATTGTTTTCTTCTGGCAGCAATGGCCTATGACCGCTATGTGGCCATATGCAACCCACTACAGTACCACACCATGATGTCCAAGAAGCTCTGCCTCCAAATGATCACAGGAGCCTACATAGCTGGAAACCTTCATCCTATGATTGAAGTAGGGTTTCTGCTCAGGTTAACTTTCTGTGGGTCTCATATAATCAAGCACTTTTTTTGTGATGTCCTTCCATTATATAGACTCTCCTGTGCTGACCCTTCTATCAATGAGCTGATATTATTTATTTTGGCAGGGTCAATTCAAATCTTTACAATTACCATCGTTCTTGTGTCTTACATCTGTATACTTTTCACTATATTCACAATGAAGTCTAAGGAGGGAAGAGGCAAAGCCTTATCTACTTGTGCATCCCACTTTTTGTCTGTGTCAATATTCTATGGGTCTCTTCTCTTCATGTATGCTCGACCAAGTTCTGTTAATGATGGAGATAAAGACATACCTGTTGCCATTTTTTATACTCTTGTAATTCCTTTATTAAACCCTTTTATTTATAGTCTAAGAAATAAGGAAGTAATAAATGTGATGAAAAGGATAATGAAGAAGAGACAGTTTTGCAGCATTCCAAAACAAAGGTCATCTGTAGAAAACTGATTCAAAGTAAAATTTAAAAATGCCCTTTTATAAATCCATGGGTAGTGAGAAAATAGAAAAATTCCACTTTAAGATCAAGGCATTAAAGTGTGATGATGTTTGAATAAAATTAGTCAGAATGAAATATATTTGAAATTCTCAGTAGTAAACTAAAAAATTACTGAGTTTCAGATTGTGATTAGTCACATTTTCTATAAACCCTCTAAATTCTAGGACTAAAAGTACCTCTAACAGTAGCTTCCATTTAATATCAGTGACAAATTTCTCAAGCCTATTTCAAGTTTTCATTTATTATCTTGTTGTGGTTCAGTTTGAGCTTCAACTTGACATTCATTCTTTTAATATATTATATTTCAATATGCACTCCTACAAAATATTCTCTAGTAAAAAATATTTTTATTTTTAGTGTTCATCATTTTACCATCAACTTCTTTAAACTAGAGTATCTCATAAGGCAGTTTGCCAATCTGTGATTTTAAATGATGTGGTTATAATGAAGTCATTATGGATTTTAATTTTTCCTTAGTTTACTTGCCTTCCATAAATGACACTGTAACTCCTAAATGTATTTATTAAATCAAGTTTTCTCACACCAGACATGGTGGCATGAGTCTTGAATTCCAGCCCTCAGGAGGCAGAAGAAGGCGGATCTCTGTGAGATCAAGGTCAGCCTGGTCCACATAGTGAGTTCCGAGTTCCAGGTGGGCTGAGACTATGGAGACCCTGTCATATATATATATATATATATATATATATATATATATATATATGCATATTTTCTCTCCACAATGTATTTCACAATGTATTTGTAGCAATAATAAAGGTTCAAATGTCTTTCAAGCCTGATGAATCAGAAAACTCTAAATATTCAAACAAAAATAGCTGTGCACCAGATAACTACAAATGTAAAAGGAAAAATAATTGGCCAAAATTGTAGTATTTCTTAAAACTTCTGAGCATCTCATATTTATATCTTGTCAACTCATTAGGCATTCTTTTATGCTTTCCTTGAAATAAAAAGCTTATATGCTGAAACATTGAATAGCTAGCCCCAGTTCATTCAGACAAGCAATGCAACTGGAGATTGAATACTGCCTTTTCTCCAGATGTTTGGGAATTGGGAAAAACAGAGGCTGTCTTTTTTCTGGTAGCTAGCTATGAAGTAACATCAGAAGTAACCTACACATTAAAATAGGGAAGGATTTGTATAAGTTTCAGAAAAATGGGAAATATGACCAGTCAACATTCACGGAAAATGAGTGTGTCAGTGGGAATGGAACAAAAGAATGAGTAGTGGAGCAGAGTCAGTGTGGTGGAGCTCTAAACTGCAAGAAGACTGTGGCCATCACCATCCCAAAATCAGAGGAGCTGTGGTCATCTGCAGGAGATGCTCAAAGAACGGGGCCTATGAATATTCCCCATGCAGAAAAGGGGGAGACATAAGACCATCTGAGAGTCCAGCTGCCAGTCTCCCATGCCCCAACTCCAACCGCCTGCAATCTTACTCCAGTGCCTGTGGTCTTGGTAAGCACTAAAGAAAGCAGGAAGCAGGAAGGTTGATTGACAGGGGAGCTGATTCCAGTGATGCAGCTTTCAGGAAATGTGTCTGGCAATGTACTGATTGGAGAGATTGTATCATGTCGTGTCTGAATTGATACTAGTAGTACCCACAGGACCTGACATGTATGGACAGTCACCAACTATTTATTTCAAAGTGTTCTTAGTATATCCTAGTTAATATGGAATGGACTGATATTTTTTCTTTTGAATAACTATTAATTTAATTTTTCCATTTAAATTTTAATTATACTAATATTTATAGGCATAACCAATATAAACAAAAGCTCTTTAAGATATTAAGTATATTTCAAGAGTATAAATGAATTGAGAGAACAAGTCATATCAGTAGCTCCTAATTCATTCAATAGAGTATACTCTCTATTTCACTGAATACTTTAAGTCACAATTATATCCACCAATTTCGTGTTTCCTAATAGCTCCGTCATCTCGGTCATGTATTTTACATCCACTGATTTCCTGTTTTCTAATAGTCCCATCACCTGAGTTACATATTTCTTTTTTTCCTTTTTTTTGCTTCAAAATATATTTTTATTGAGTTTTTGTGCACTTTATACAAAATATCTTAATCATCTTTATGCCCCCTTACTCCATCCTCACCTCCCAAAGCCCCCCACCACTGGATTTCATGCATTCTGTCATATATGTTAAGGCCCATGGAGTCAAGTTCTTGTACCCAGATGGATGTCCTTTAGTGAAAGTTCATCCATTGGAGTCTAGACAGCCTATCTAGAGTCTTTCCCTTAAAGATCAACTCTCCCTCACTCCACAGTGATCTGCTGCCAATAGTTGTTTAGCTAAAGTTAAGGCCCACTGCCCATTTCCCCAGTTCTATGCTGGGTTTTTATCTAATTGAGTCAGCATGGGTCTTGTGCATGCTGTCACCATTGCTGCAAGTTCATATGAGCAAGTTCCCAGAGACCTGAAAGACTCTGTTTCCTTATGTTCATGTACCAACCCTGACTCTTACAGTGTTTCCACGCCCTCTTCTGCAATGGCCCCTGAGTCATACAGCTAGTACAGTATCCTCTGATACCATGAGAGGAAGCTTCCAGGTCAGTTCCAGCTCAATTAATCAAAGTCTGATTATAAATCCTATGGAATGTCCATTGTATGTAGGCCTCCCTAAAGAAGGAACATAACATTAATAATGCTGTTCTCCTCTGCTCAGGCCATTTCCTAAATAGAGACACATTTGATACTGGTACACTCACAGCTGGGGGAATAAAGTTATATCTTGATTGTAAATACCAGATTCATTACAGGATGTCCTTCACACTGATCAGGACTATTTGATACTTATAAGTTCTGGAACTAATATTCTCTCAAGAATTTGCATATCTCTCCTTTTATGGAAAATGCTATGCAATGAAGACTAATGGAGGTAACCCAAAATCTTCTCTGATGAACTTGTCTCAAAAATACACACTTGTTACACTTTTGCTCTGTTTCACTTCACATTTGCTAACCTCCGCTGGTCACATCAGATGTATTACGTGGTGGCCTGGTCCAGGAAATCAATTTCTAAGTTATGTGAACCATAGCTTTTCATTTCCATTTCTGGCATTTTTCTATTGTAAAATTCATGAATGTCAGTGCTATTGATGCCTATAGGCACATGACATCAAATAAAACCTTTATTATTTCCATTATTTAAGAGATGGGGCTGGAGAGATGGATGGCTCAGCAGTTAAGAGCACTGAGTGATCTTGCAGAGGACCAGGTTTCAAATCCCAGCACAAACATGGCAGCTAACAACCATCCATAACTCCAGCTCCAGGGGATCCGACACCCTCTTCCGACTTCCATGACATGAGAACACTTATACAGATGCAGGCAATACACTCATACACATAAAAGTAATAAACCAAATATTTAAAAAATTTTAAATTCATTTAAGAGAAGGCCCATGTAGTTAGTATAATCCAAGTCAAAACTTTCAGCAAATCTGTTTCCTTTGCTTGACTATACTCTCTTGGCAATAGGCAATCAAAGTGCCTAGGTAACAGGCAAAGATTTAAAATTAATGGGAATCATAGCATTCATTGATAAGAATATTTCTTTGTCTGGAAACAAAGACTTCAACCACTGCACCTTAAAAATGATGTGAAACATAGTGTACATATCCCAAATAGATCACTTGAAGAGTTTCTAAACATGGTTTTAAATATATTGGAGATCAAAAGATCACAATATGAAGATCATTGACTTTCAGTATATGCTACACCTTACTAATGAGTCTATCTACTTCACATTGGAAAGATAGTTACATACACTAATTAAGTTGAATGAGTTTGGGAAATGTGAAATACAAGAGAATCAGTTCTTGTAGAGTGTCGTGACTCCTTTGTTGTAATCTAAGTTCCTTGTACGTCTGCAATATTGCACATTACTCTGCCAAGCTTAGCTATCACTGCCTCTGAAGTCTAGGAGAAAAAAAAAGAAAACCCATTATTGGTTGTATATTATTTTACACTCTGTGTAATATGAACTATTTTCTTCTTTTACTATAAAAACGGTTTATATATCCACTGTACTTCCTAGTTGCTGAGTGATGTCCTTATGGACCATTGCCGTGCTAGGAGCTCCACAATGGCCTTAGTTGTTGGCAAGTTTGGTGCTTGCTAGGAGAAGTGACTAGAATAGCATAGTAAAATTAGAACCATGTTGCTGATCACATGCATCACTCCATCTACAAGTATGTTTTTCATGTGCCTATGGTGCCAATGCTAGGAAAACAGATCAAGAAAGTTACATGATCTCAATTGGTTGAGTCATCCTTTTGATTTTGTTCTTTAGTGCCTTTTCCATAATTGATGTTTTCTTATGGGCATTTGCATGAAAAATAAAGATCTCACAATTTCGTATCTACTCCTACAGATCCACTCATAGGCTACTTACTGTTTCCCTCCAGACAGCATACAAGACATTCCCCTTTAACCCTTGTAACATAAATCTAAATATTTTACCATAGACTACTTTTATTCCTACATATTTGAAATGGATGACCAGGCTACTGTATCAAAGGAAGATTTTTCTTGGTATTCCTTCTATGGTTGGGCATATTTTACCAGCACATCACATAAATACTGATCCTCCAGGAACCAACAACTCATTTTTGAGATCAGACATGTGATCTGAGGGATAGATTCATGTTCAATGATAGTATATAATATGTGGGTCAGAGTTACATTGAGGGACAGCTTATTATGCCCTCTAGTCATACAGAGAACTAATCATGGCTGTACCATTTCCATTTTCTAATGGATTTTCTTTGGGTGGTGCAACCTTATACTTTGCTATTCTGACAACTTCCAGGTCATGAAAGGAATTTCTTGCTTCATGATCTTTGGATGTCACATTTTAGGAAGTCTGTCTCCAGTCAAATTAAGAGGACACAAAGGTCTTACCTTTTTAAATAGATTTAAATTTTCTACTGCAGAGAACAAACTAACACCCAAACTGTAAGTGCCTAAGTTTGGATGTTCTTTATAGGACATTCCATACACTTTAATCTTAGTTCTATATGTCTTGCAATCATAGCCTTGATGAATCATATAGCTTCACAGCTTAAATAAGACAGAGTTCTTTATTATTCTAGGACTACGTAAAACTAGTATTTTTCCCTTTTGTACAGATAATTCTATTAAAATGCTGTCATATTGCCCATCTCCATACTCCCAGGATTAGTCTGACTCACACTACTCTAACTCCAGACAAGCCTGATGAGTTAGCGAGAACTCTGTCTCCCCACCACCATCTCCACACTCACAGGTTTAGCTGAAATTACCCACCTTACACAGAAGATTAGCCTGGAATCACCCCAATCCCTCCAATAAAATATTAACAGTGAGAATCTGAGAGTTTAGTCAATTAGCTATTCATGTATGATCTGAAATCCACCAAGCTACAACAACAAAAACAGAAACAAACTTCTACTCAACAAAGTCAGGCTAGAATTGCATATCAGACACCAAAAAAGAATCTGTATTCCAAGATCATATTGCAAAAACAAAACCATAAGAAAAATCAAGACAATATGCACCCGTGGCTGAAGAGATGGTTCAGTGGTTAAGAGCACTTTTGCAGAGAACCCAGGTTCGATTCTCAGCACCCACATGGCAGCTATGAACAGTCCTTAACTCCAGTTCGAGGGGAATCCGTGCCTTCTTCTGACCTCCGTGGCATTGCACGACATGGGTGCACTCACATACATACAAGCAACACACTCATACACATAAAATAAAAATAATACATAAAATACTTTTTTTAAAAAGATAATATGTACCCACCAAAATCCATGACTCCTATAGAAATATCTTACAATGATAACTACACAGAGGAACCTCAGGACACAGAACTTAAAAGAATAATCATAGGGCTGGAGAGATGGCTCAGCAGTTAAGAACACTGTTTTTGCGGAAGACCCGGGTTCAAATCCAGCACCCACATGGCAGATAGCAGCTGACCATAACTTCAGTTCCAGGGGATCCGACAGCCTCTTCTGACCTCCACGGGCATTGCACGACATGGGTGCATTTATCTACATGCAAGCAATACACGCATACACATAAAATAAAAATAATTTTTAAAAAGGATAATCATAAATGTTATAAAAGAATTCAAGAAGTTTAAAGAACACATTAAAAAACAATTTAATTAACTTAAATAAGATAGAAACAGACTCCCAACTGAAAAGACAGATATATAGCTGGCTGAAATGATAAACTCAGTTAAGGATTTGAAAAGTGGATTCAGGAAAGAACTGGAATTATTGAAGAAATTCAAGCTGAAATAAAGAGAGAATTGAAAAACTCAATAATCCAATGAGAAAATTCAGGGGAAAGTCTTGCCAAGAGAATGGATCAAGTAAATGACAAAGCATTAGGACTTGAAGATAAAGTAGAGGATTTGGACTACCCAAGCAAAGAATATGAAATTAAAAAAAAACACACACACAAGAAAGGAATCTGTAGAATCTGCGGGACACTGTAGAAATACATAACCTACAAATTATAGGCATAGATGAAGGAGAAAATTGCATGGTCAATGATGACCAGATCGTCAAAAAGATTACAGAAGAAAACTTGCCTAAATTAAAGAAAGTCATATCCATACAGGTACAAGAAACAGAATTTTGACTAGAGTTTCATATTTTTATTATCTTTTAAATTTCATTGGTATTTGTGTTTTCTTGATGTCACTATCATACTTTATTATTTATTACAATTGCTTTGTAATATGCTTTGAAACAGAAAAATGAAACTCCAAATTACTTTTCTTTTTAAATATGGTTCTGTCTTGAGAAAATATCTTGAAATTTCATATATCACATCCATCATCCTACTTGTTCTATTTTGCCTTCAATTCCTGTGACAAAACGCTCTGATCAAAACCAACTTGAAGAGGAAAGAGTTTATTTGGCTCACATCTCCCAGGTCACAGTTCATCACTGAGGGAGCTCAAGGTAGGAAATCAGGGCAGGAATCTGGAGGCAGGAGCTGAAGCACAGGCCATGGAGGAACGCTGCTTACTGTCTTGCTCCCCTGGCCCATACTCAGCCTGCTTTCTTACACAATACAGAACAACCTGCCCAAGGGTGGCACTGCCTACTGGGGACTGGGTCCTCCCACATCACTCAAAAATCAAGATAATACCCCACAGACATAGCCACAGGCCAGTCCAATGGAGGTAATTCCCCAATTGAGGCTCCCTCTACCCAGGTGTGTCAAGTTGACAACTAAAGCTATTATCTAGCACACTACTACTGGACATATGAATTATATTAAAATATTTGTATTTATTTATATAATTTTCCAGTTTTAAAGATATTAAATATTAAATATTTTGTTTCATGAACATGATATATCTTTATATTTATTTAAATTTTTCTTAATTTCTTTCAAAAATGTTAATAACTATGATTGTATAAGTCTTACTCTTATAAAGTTTCCTTATGTGTATTTGGGCACTATTTAAATCTGTATTCTGAGTTATTTTCTCAGACTGTTCATTTTTAGTATATAGATAAGAGAATTTTTAGATTGCTATTTTGCTTATAACTTTGCCAAATTTTTACTAATACTAGTGATATGTTGTGGTTTCTTCAATGTTTTCTTTATATGATGATAAGGAATTTGTGATATAGAAGTGAGAGGTTTACTTTCCCTTTGTGTATGGCTACCTTTAATTTCCTGATGATGTAACCTCCCAGTCAACCCACGGCTAATATTAGCTCTGACTTCTGGCCTTGCTGTTCCCTCTGCTGAGTAGTATCAATTATTCTGTCTCAATTATCCATTGTCTCCAGTCTCACTCTGAGTGGGTGTCCCTCAGCTGAGGTCCCAGAATCCTGGTAGAATACTGGTCACCTGACACTAGACCTATAGGACCACTTACCTCAGGAACTGGACATTACCTGCATTTCACCTCCTTGCACCATGATATTGACTATCTTGAAATCTCCACAGTATGGTTGTCTAACAAGATCTGCATATAAGAACAAAGGAAATTGGCATACCAAGGTGAAAGGGGGAAATTTCAAGGGATCTGTATTAGATATTTTTCTGTTTCTGGGGTAAAATACTGTAACCATGGCAATTTATAGAAGAGGTTTTTTGGCTTACAATTCTGGAGGGATTAGAGTCCATAATGGTGAGGTTGGCATGGCCACAGAAAATAGCTGAAGTAGAAAGCCTAGTGATCACATATTCAGGCAAGCACAGGAAAGCAAAGAGTGACTAGAAATATGAAAAGGCTTAAGAACTTTCAAAGCCTGCCCCAGGTCCTTTGACCTGCTTCTTCCAATAATAGTCAAGAAGACAAGAAATTGGAAGGACGGGGACATGGGAAGATTTGGAGGGCAACTGGGAGGGATGGAATAAATGCAAAGACTGTACTCATGTGTGATGTTCACAAAAAATTAAAAATAAAAAAAAAATTGACTATCTAAGGTCAGCACACTTGTCTCTGAGATATGTTAATGTGCATTTGTTTCCCAGGCCAAATATCAGAGTGACTAGAGGTAGGATCTCTCTCCCTGCCCTGGCAACCAAACTGAGCTGACTTCTGATGCAGAAAGGATCCAAATCACACTAACTTTTGTAAGATAAACAGCAACTCATGCAATAAGCATGTTAGGTGTCAGGATTCTTTTGAACAGGGATTAATTCTATGGTCTGCAGAAAGTTTCCAAGTATATGATGACTTCAGTGCATTTGCTTCCAGGAGAATGTCAAAGAATTGACATGGGCTCAGATTCGCCATTCACAGGTTACATACACTCAGCCTTTGTGGAAGAGCTCAGTGATCATCTAAGAAAGTCATCACTTTGAGCATCTTAGATAGAAAGGCCCTCCATAACAATAAACACACATACACACACACACACACACACACACACACACACACACAAACATTTGATTGTACAGAAAAGACTAGAAAAGTGATGATTTGAGGCTAGGAAATCTAGATTTTAAAAAATACCAAAATATAATTAGGTAAGAGCAACAAGTTCTAGGGTTATACAACAGACCATCATTTATAACAACTTATGTTTTCTAAACAAATGTTTCATAGGATCCAAGGAAGAAAATGATAAATATTTAAGGTGACAGACATGATCATTGAGTTGATGTGAACAAAACTTATTGTAGGACCTGGAGAGATGGCTCAGCAGTGAAGAGCACTGACTGACTTCTCTTGCAGAGGACCTGGGTTCAATTCGTAACACCATATGTTGGATAACAACCATCTGTAGCTCCAGTTCCAGGGGATCTAACACCTTCTTCTGAACTCAGTGGGTGTTGCATAACACAGGTACACTTATACATATGTAAGCAGTACACTCGTACACATAAAATAAAAATGGTAAATATTTTTAAAACTCACTATATACATAATCAAAGTATCACAGTGTCATAAATATATATAATAGTAGACATATTAAAATTAATTACAAAAAAGAAAAGTTTAAAATAAACATAAATATATCTTTCAGTTAATGTATCATGTTACCAAGCAAATATTTCAAAAACCATAAGCCATATATCAACATTTTTCTGAATTTAAGATTGCTGTATTTCAATTAATAATAGTATGTGAACACTAAACACTGTTCCATATTCTTATAAATAAAATGAAATTATCAAACTTTATTCAACCTTAGACTTTTTTATTCATATTTTTGTTTTATAATAGCCATACTATTTTAGAATTTTGTTCCATGTATCAAATTTATAGGAGCATGTTCGTGTATTTGGAAGATATTTCAGATTATTACACTGGCATAAATGTACAAAGTGTTTGCAATCTCTTCTACTGAAGCTAAAAGGACAGAGATGATGATTGAAACTGCAGAGTAGATTAAATAATCACAGGAATAATGTAGAATGAAAGACGGAGGATGACATAACCCAAGCATTATTAAGAACAAAAGAAAAAAATGACTTGGGAGGGTGGGTTCTGACCTCCATCGGTGTACCAGCTCTGATCTCAGCAGCCCGCCGGAGTGCTGACTTCTGGTTTCCCTCTGGCCTTACTCTGGCAGAGGGCCTGAGAACACAGGGTCTGCCAGGGAGCCCCTGATCCTGCCTCCACCTGGTGGTGATCTTCTCCTAATTGTACCATACCCATCGCCCTACCTCAGATTTCATGAGGCCCTTCCCAAGGCCCCAGGGCAAATCTGGCTTTGGTAGGCTAAGGCTGAAATCCTTGCAGACAGCCTGAGAGGGTGGGTTCCGACCTCCACTGGTATAATGGCTCTGATCTCAGCAGACAGCCAGAGAGAGCACCCAGATTCTGCCTCCATGTGGTGAAGGAATCCTGAGTGTACCTGACTGGAACTTGAATTGGGCTTCTCTCAATACTCCTGAATAGCTGATCTAAAGCCATCAGTTCCCTCCAAATTAAACCTGAGAGAACCTGAACCCTGTACCAACCAGCTTTACATAACCAATAAAGGATTTAGACACCCAATAATACAAACAGAAGCATAATTCAACTTAATTCTCATATTAGAATCATAAACAACAAAAGAAATTCACATGCCAAAATCACAACGAAAGAATAATAAAATGTAAAGCCAAAACACTAGGTTCCCACCAAACTCCACCAATCTTATAGAAGAGCTCTACAAGAAGAATCCCCTCCCAGGACACAGAATTTAAAAGAACAATCATAAACATGATCAAGGAATTCAAGGAATTTAAAGACTACACAAGCAAAAAAATCAAAGAACTAAAAGAAGATAGGTAACTTAAACAGAATTGTAGTAGAGAATTTCCCAAAATTAAGGAAAGACATTCCCATACAAATAGAAGAAGCACACAGAACACCAAATACACAGGATCAGAAAAGAAACTCCCCACGACATATCATATTAAAAACACTAAATGCACAGATCAAAGAGAGAATACTGAAAGTAGCAAAAGAAAAACAAGTCACATACAAAAGAAAGCCCATCAGAATTACAGCTGACTTATCAATGCAAACTATGAAAATCAGAAGAGCCTGGACCAAGGTATTTCCAGTTCTTCATGACAATCAGTGACAGTACAAATACTTTACCAAGAAAAAATGTTTATTACAGTTGAGGGGGAAAGAAAAATCATCCATGACATGAATATCCTGAAAGAATACATGTCCAAAAAACCAGCTCTTCAAAGAATACTTGAAGCAATACAGAGAGCAGAGAGAGAAACAACTATAACCCAGGGGCAATGAAAGAAAGTAAATAAAGGTATAATCGAGATAATGCGAAATTAGACAGAGAACACAAACAGCAATCAATACAACTCTGTCAGTAATAACCTTAAATATCAATGGCCTGAACGACCTAGTCAGAAAACACAGGCTAAGTGAATGGATTAAGAAACAAAATCCATCTCTTTGCTGTCTACAAGAAACCCATCTCACCTTCAAGGACAGGCACTACCTTAATTTAAGGTAAAAGGATGGAAAAGAATATTCCAAGCAAATGGCACTAAGAAACAAGCAGGGGTTGCAATTCTAATATATGACAAAATAGACTTCAAAGTAAAACTAATCAGAAGAGATAATGAGGGTTGCTTCATTCTGATCAAAAGAACAGTTAATCAAGAAGATATTACAGTCCTTAACGTATATGCACCAATTTCTGGTGCACCCAAATTCATAAAAACAACACTATAGGACTTTAAGACACAGACTAACCCCAACTCGGTAAAAGTACGGGATTTCAATACCCACTGTCTCCATTAGACAGGTTAGCTGGACAAAGAATAAACAGAGAGATGTCTGAATTAAATTACAACATACATCAAATGGACCTATCAGATATCTTTCAAATATTCCACCCACACAATAAGGAATACACTTTCTACTCAGCACTCCATGGAACTTTTTTAATAATTGACCACTTACTGGGCCACAAAAAACTTCAACAAATACAAAAATATTGAAACGATTCTATTCATTCTATAGGATCACAAAGAAATAAAGTTCAAAATCAACTCTAGACGAAGCCCTAGTCAGAACACAAACTCATGGAGATTGAACAATATACTCCTAAACAATTATTGGGTCAAAGGAGAAAGAAAGAAATTAAGAAAGAAAAGGACAATACACAACAAAACCTCTGGGACACTTTAAAAGCAGTCCTGAGATGGAATTTTATAGCTCTAAGTGCCTACATTAAAAAATCAGAAAGAGCACAAATCAATGACTTAGCATTGCAACTCTGGAAAGTCAAGAACAAACGAAACCCAAACCCAGCAGATGAGAAGAAATAACAAAAATCAGAGAAGAAATCAATGAAATAGAATCAAAGAATCAATGAGACTAAGAGCTGGTTTGTTGAAAAGCTAAACAAGATAGTCATACCTTTAGCCCAGTTAACCAAAAGAAAGAGCGAGCAAATCCAAATCAACAAAATCAGAGATGAAAGGGGAAACATCACAACAGACACTCAAAAGATACAGACCATTATAAGGGAATATTTTAAAAACCTATACTCTACTAAATTTGAAAATCTAAAAGAAATGGATGGATATCTAAAATAATGGGAAACAACAAACTTAAACCAAGAAGATATCAATAGTTTAAACAGATCCATAACATATAAGGAAATTGAAACAGTAATATGGGGCCTCCCAACTAAAAAAAAAGCCCAGGCCCAGATGGATCTACAGCAGAATCCTACCAGACAGTTAAAGAAAACCTCCAACCAATACTACTTAAAATATTCAAAATGATAGAAACAGAGGGAGAACTCCCAAATTCCTTCTATAAAGCCAGCATCACACTAATTCCTAAACTGAGTAAACACACAACCAAAAGAGAAAACTATAGACCCATATCCTTAATGAACATAGATACAAAAATTCTCAACAAAATACTTTCAAACCACCTACAGACACACATCAAAATGATCATTCAGCATGATCAAGTAGGCTTTATCCCAGAGATGCAGGCATCATTCAATATACACAGTCAATAAACGTCATTAATCATATAAATGGACTCAAAGACAAAAATCATATTGTCATCTCAACAGACGCAGAAAAGGCTTTGGACAAAATTCAGCATGCATTTATGTTCAAAGTCCTAGATGGAATTGGAATGGAGGGAACATACCTCAACATAATTAAAGCTTTATACAACAAACCCACAGCCAACATCATTCTAAATGGAAAAAAAACTGGAAGCATTCCCATTAAAATCATGAACCAGACAAGGATGTCCACTGTCTCCACTCCTTTTCAACATGGTGCTTGAAACTCTTACTAGGGGAATAAGACAGGAGGAAGAAATTAAAGGAGTATTAATTGGAAAAGAAGTGGTCAAACTATCACTTTTTGCAGATGATATGATGTTATATCTAAGAGATCCCAAAATTTCCACCATAAAACTCCTAGAATGGATCAACAGTTCAGTATAGTGGCAGGTTATAAAATCAATCTACAAAAATCAGTAGCTTTTCTATATACTAATAACAAACAATTGAAGGAAGAATACAGGGAAATGCTCCCATTCACAATTGCTGCAAGAAAAATAAAATATCTTGGAATAAATCTGACCAAAGACACCAAAGATCTCTACAATGAAAATTTTAAATCATTAAAGAAAGAGATGGAGGAAGACACCAGGAGATGTAAGGACCTCTCATGCTCATGGATTGGAAGAATTAATATTGTTTTAAAATGCCCATCCTACCAAAAGCAATATATAGATTCAATGCAATCCCAATCAAAATCCCCATGACATATTTCAGAGAATTAGAAAAAAAATCCTTAAAATTGTGTGGAAGCCCAAAAGACCCCAGATAACCAAAGCAACCCTTAGCACAAAGAGCAATGCTGGGGCAATTACTATACCATATCTCAAAGTATACTATAGAGCTATAGTCATAAAAATAGCATGGTACTGGCACAAAAATAGAAACAGATCAACGGAACATCATTGAAGATCCAAACCCCAGTACACACAATTTCAGCCACCTGATATTTGAAAAGGTTCCAAGAACACACAATATAGGAAAGATAGCATCTTCAACAAATGGTGCTGGCAAAACTGGATCTCCACCTGTAGAAGAATGGAACTAGATCCTTATCTTTCACCTTGCACAAGAGTTTATTCCAAATGGATCAAAGACCTCAGTGTGAAACTGGAAACCCTGAAACTATTAGAAGAAAATAGTGGCAGTAACTGACAAGATATAGGTGTAGGAAAGGATTATCTAAATGGGACAGAATTTGCTCAGGAACTAAGGTCAATAATTAACAAGTGGAACCTCATTAAACTAAAAACCCTCTGTACAGCAAAAGAAACAATCAAAATAGTGCAAAGAAAACCCACAGAATGGGAAAAAAATCTTCACCACTGACACATCTGACAGAGGTTTAACATCCAGAATATATAAAGAACTCAATAAAACAAAGAATCAAGAAACCAAATGACCCAATTAAAAGATGGGCTAAAGATCTAAGCAGAGAGTTCTCAAAGGAAGAAATAAAATAAGTCTTCAACATCATTAGTAATTAGGGAAATGCAAATTAGAACCACCATAAGGTATCACTCACCTTATCCCAATCATACTTGCTGGGATCAAGAAAACAATTGATAGTAAATGCTGGTGAGGATGTGGAGAAAGGGGAATGCTCATTCACTGCTGGTGGGATTGCAAACTTATGCAATCTCTATGGAAAACAGTGTAGAGAACTCTTAAAAAACTAAAAATGAACCTACTATATGACCTGATTACACCACTCCTTGGCATATACCCAAGGGACTCATCCTATTGTAGAGACTCTTGTACAACCACCTTTGCTGCTACTCTTTCCACAATACTTAAAAGACAGAGACAACCTAAGTGCCCCTCAGCTGATGAGTGATTAATAAAAATGTGATATATTTACACATTGGAGTTCTATTCAGCAGTAAAGATGAAATAATGAAATTTTCAGGTAAATGAATGGATCTAATTCATGCTTCCAAGTGAAGACAGACATGGTAGAGTAGGGCCTTTGACTTATCTTCACATAGATGGAACTGGTAAAAGAAAGGAGCCAGGAACTCCCCCCAAGCCCATGTGACCACTGAGGAACAGATCCTCAAATGATCTTAAGCATAAAAAGAAATTGATTTATTTGGTCTTTAACATGCAAAAGAAAGTATAAACAAAGAGTAAAGTGATCAGTATATTTCTTTAAGAGTTCAAGGGATTACACGTCCCAGATATTAGGCTTATATAAAAGTCTATATAAAAAGTTATTTAGACAATTATTTCTCATTGATTATTTTGTTCCTAATCAGAAAGTGCTGCTCAGTTGTAAGACTTCAAATATTGGTCTCCAATACTGCAGTGGCCACCTGTAGCCAAGGGAGACAAACAGCTATTGTTCTAAAATGATGGATAAATCTGTTTTCTCCCCATATCTAGAAGTTTTTGAGAGGGAACTGACACTAATTCTAACCACTTTAACAGCTATCAATATACCTGAAAGCAAATCCTGAATCCATCACTCTAGAGCCCAGCCTTTGAAGACAAAAGAAAATGAGGAGGAACCCAATAAGGGGATGCTTTTGGAAGCCCTTGTCAAGAAATTCCAATGGACTCTCATATGAACATTTGAAAATTGCCCTGTTCTGTTTTCTAGCTCCCTGTCTAGAACTTGCAATGCTAATTACTCTTGCCTTTACTTTTCAATTCAAGGACTCTCTTTTCCCCCTAGAGATAAGAGTTATGCAATTTGGGAGTATTTTAGGTAGACTCATTGAAGGGGTACTCCAATTGCCTCATCCTGTGTCCCTGTTCAGCATAGAAGAAGCCAGAGCAGTCTGCATCCAATTCCCTATTGGCAATTTGGGTAACCTCTTCAGAGGATGCTGTGATAAGAATAGGAGGTAGGAATTGGCTAGGCAGTTAGGATAAAAAGACCCCAAAGAAAAGTAGCCAGTTTCTTGGCTAAAAGTCGCAATGTCCTTGGGCCTCTTAGCAACGTACTCTGTTCCAAAGGCCAAAAATGCTGAAAATATTTTGGAACTTTTATCTAATCCATAAAAGATTTTAGGGTTGCCTCTTCAGAGGTGGTAATGTTAGAGCAGCTGAAAGCCCCATAAAAAATAAATAAATCAAAGAAGAAAGAGTACATGAAGTTATCAGAAAAAAGTGATGGGGAGATATGGGAGGAGTTGGAGGGGAGGGAGTGGGCATGAATTTGATCAAAACATATTATGCATGTGTGAAATTCTCAATAAATTATTTATATAAAAAAAAGAAAATAAAGTCTATAAATATTTCAAAAAAAAATAAGAAAAAAGATGACTCAGCATAAAAGGTGGACCAATTAGGAAGATAGGACCAGCAAATACTACTCAGAACAAGTTAGTGAGGATACTTCCCACATTGTCAAACATTTTGCCATCAAGTGGTTAATGAAATATTTTGCCATAACACATTGACTTGGTTGTGACTTCTTTACAAAAGAAAAGTTTCATTGAGACTTTGGTGGCAACATGAGGGAATCAAGTAGAAACATTTCCCAGTCTGGCTTTCATTTTTCTCTGTTTCAGTTGTAAGTGCCACATATATCATGTATGCCATCCTCAGCCATCCTACCATACTAGCCCAATTTGAATTATGCCTTTCTCTTAAATTCTAGATTTGTTATACAGATACCTCAGCTGATTGTCATCATTTTCATTATAACTCAACTATCCCACAAAGTGCATTTGAATGAGCCCAAGTTATCTTTCAGTATTCTTTCATCTTCCAATTTTTTATCCATCTATTAAAAAAAAGCCTACCTCTATGTACATCTATAACCTGAATTAAACTGTAGATAGTATTCTATATATCATTGTCCCTGATTAGATCATGAGATTCTTCATAGAAATACCAAAAGCTATTTCTATAGTTTAAGATCTAATCCCTACCCTGCCCATGTCCTGTTCCCCATTACTCATTACCTTTCCCAGGATCCTATAGTTTAAGAGTCATTCAACCAATATGCATTGATATTTAACTCAGCTTCCTGCAAAGAATTTCAAAGAGCTACAAACTGATCCCTAATTTTATATGTTTAATATAGAATTACACATGGTTGAGGAGCATAGAACTCATACCAGAGTCAGTGGAAATTGTGTTATAAAGGCAAATAAGGACAAGAGGAAAAACAAATTCAATTAAAACCACAGGTAAAAATTTTCATGGAGATGGTCATATTGATAAAAGAACATGATTCAGATGGACAAAGATGGAGAAGTTCTTTCAGGCATGCAAGCATTGTTGTCAGTTAAATGAAGCAGCTATGTAAGAACAGTGAACTTACACAATGAAGGAGAATCCTAACTCAGATTGTATAGAGGGTCATGTTCCCTGGGTTGCAGGGGAGTAAGCAGCATGGCATGATACAGATAAACTTCAGACTGCCTGGAATTCTACAACAAAGAAAAAGGATCTGGTTTGAAATTTTTGATAAAGTTGCTTTTATTATTGAATAAAATATTATTGCTTTTATTCTTGATCAAGAAAATGTGATTTTTTATTCTTTTAAGAAATATTGACAACCCACCAGCCTCTCCCCCAGGAGCCCTCTGGGCCTGGTCCCACCCTCACCACCCTCTGCTTCCCTGGGCCTGCACGACCCTCCAGTCTCTCTCCTGGGTAAGTTGATGGTGCCCTCCATGCCATAACTCCCTTAGCCTCATTCACCCTCCAATCTCCCCCCCCATTTCTCCTCCTAGCCTGTGTGCTTGGCACCCCAGACACCAGGGGAACCAACACTGCTTCCTGATCCTTTGCATCCAGACCAACCCAATTCCTTCTCACAGTCCCCAGGAGCCCTCTGAGCCTGGTCCAGCCCTCACCTCCCTCTGCTTCCCTAGGCTGCAAAACCCTCCAGCCTCCTTCCTGGACACTGGGGCTGACCTCTCGGCCCAGGGTCACCACTGCTTCCTTACCCCTTTCATCCAGATGGACCCAGTTGCTTCTCCAGGTGCCCAGGAGCCCTCTGGGCCTGGTCTCACCCTCACCTTCCTCTGCTTCTCTAGGCTGCAAAACCCTCCAGACTCTTTCCTGGACACCAGGGCTGACCTCTCAGCTTCCTGATCCTTTGCATCCAGACCAAGCAAGTTCCTCAGTGCAGTCCCTAGGAGATCTTGGGGCCTCACAGCCACCAGCTGCCCAAGATCAACATCTTTCCTGGGCCCAGCTTCCAGGCCAGTCCAACCCCCAAATTCCTGAGGCCAAAATCTTTCCTGGAGGGATCCAGACCTTAGGAGAAAGCCTGGGAGCATCTGATCCTCATCTGACTTGGGCCTCTGTGGGAACTCCTGAAGAAAAAAGCAATCGGGCCACTCCAGTATAAAATCAAAAGAAAGAGCCTGGAGCTTAGACGAAACAGCTTTCATACCCAAAAATTAAACCACAAACGCACATGAACTTTACAAAAAGAAGCAGATCTAAACTTGAAGGCTTGAGTCTCAAACAAGAATCAGAAACTACAAAAGAAATTCACATGTCAAAATCACAGAGAAAAAATAATAAATGAAAAACCAAAATAACATATCCCCACAAAATACCAATAGTCCTATAGAGGAGTACAATGAGGACCCCCTAGAGATAATGCAGTACATGGAACTCAAAAAACAATTATAAACATAAAAGAATTCAGTGAATTTAAAGAATGCACAAAGAAATCAAAGAACTGAATGAAGATAGGGATAAACTTCTGAATAAATTCAGAAAAGAGCTGGAAATATTGATGACTACTCAGGCCGACATGAAGAAGGAAGTGAAACACTGAGCAAGCCAATTAGAAACAACAGGAAAAAGCCTCACCAATAGGATGAATGAAATGGAAAACAGAATATCAAGACTGGAAGATAAAGTGAATGAACTAGACCATTCAAGCAAAGATTGTGAAAAATTTAAGTAAGCACAAGAATGGAAGCAGAAACTGTGTGACACCATAAAAAGACCAAATATATGAATCACAGGCATGCAGAGGAAGAAGAATCTCAGGATAATGGTTTGAACCAGATCTTCAACAGGTTTGTAGAAGAAAATTTCGCAAAATTGAAGAAACATGTGCCCATACAAATATAAGAAGCATACAGAACACCAAATAGACAGGACCAGAAGAGGGACACTCCTCGGCACATCACAGTAAAAGCACTAAACGTACAGAACAAAGAGAGAATGCTGAAAGCTACAAAAGGCTGCAAAAGAGAAACAACAAGTCACATATAAAGGAAAACCCATTAGGATTACAGCTGACTTTTCAGTGAAAACTATGAAAGCCAGAAGAGCCTGGACCAAAGTATTCCCTATTTTAAATGACCACAGATGCCAACCCAGATTACTATACCCAGCCAAAACTGCCTATTGTAGTCGAAGAAAGAAAAATCTTCCATGACATAAATAGGCTGAAGGAATTCATGCCCACAAAACCAGCCCTTCAGAGAGTTCTGGAAGCAATACAAAGAGCTGAAGAAAGGAATGACTATACCCAAGGGGTTGCAGAAAGAAACTCAATGAAGGTATAACTGTGGAAAAGTACAGCTACAGCAAGAATGTGAACAGAAATAGAAACAACAGGTTTCAATACACATCTTTCATTAATAACTTTAAATATAAGGGACTGAACTCCCCAGTCAAAAGACACAGACTAGGTGAATGGATTAAGAAACAAAACCAATGTTCTTGTTGTCTGCAAGAAACTCATCTCACTTTCAAGGACAAGCACTATCTTAAGGTGAAAGGATGGAAAAAAAATATACCAAGCGAATCGTACTAAGAAAAAAGCAGGCATTGCAATTCTAATATCTGATAAAGTAGACTTTAAACTAAAACTAATCAGAAGTGACAAAGACAGCCACTTCACTCTGATCAAAAGAGCAATGAACCAAGAAGATAATACAATCATGAACATATATTCACCAAACTCTGGTACACCCAACTTTTTAAAAATAATACTACAGGACTTGAAGACCCAGATTAATCCCAACCCATTAATAATAGGCGACTTCAATACCTCACCACCTTCAATAGAAAGGTCAACAGGTCAGAGAGTTAACAAAGAGACATCTGAATTAAACAATACCACATATCAAATGGACCTAACAGACATCTACTGAGTATTCCACCCAAGCACCAAAGGACATACTTTCTACTCAGCACCCCATGGAATCTTCTCCAAAATCGACCATATGCTGGGGCACAAAACAAAACTCAACAAATACAAAAAACTTGAAATAATTACACATGGAGATTAAACTACACACTCCTGAATGATGAATGGGTCAAAAGAGAAATTAAGGAAGAAATAAAATCATTTCTGGAACTAAATGAAAAGGACAATACAACACAACAAATCCTCTGGAACATGCTGAAAGCTGTCCTTAGAGGAAAGGCTATAGCTCTAAGTGTTTACTTTAAAAGATCGGGAAGAACACAAATAAATGACTTAACACTGCAACTCAACACACTTGAAAAGCAACAAAAAATGAAATCCAAACCCAGCAGACAAGAAGAAATAGCAAACATCAGAGCAGAAATTAATGAAATAGATCAACAAAGAAAACAACACAAAGCATCAATGAATCCAAGATCTTCATCTTTGAAAAGAGGGAAACATCACAACAGACACCAGAAAGATACAGAATATTATAAGGGAATACTTTAAAAACCTATATGTTACTAAATTTGAAAACCTAAAAGAAATGGATGCATATCTAAAGGGATGGGAACCACCCAAACTAAATCAATGAGATTAACATCTTAAACAGACCCATAACACAAAAAGAAATTGAAACAGTAATAAAAAACTTCCAGACCGAAAAAAAGCCAGGACCAAACGAATTTACAGCAGAATTCTATCAGACATTTAAAGAAGATCTACATCCAATACTACTTAATTTATTCAAAAAAATAGAAATGTAGGGAGAACTTCCAAATTCCTTCCATGAAGCCAGCATCACTCTAATACCAAAGCCAGGTAAAGAAAACTATACTAGATGCAAAAATTCTCAACAATATACTAGCAAACCGCATAAAGACACACATCAAAAAAATCATCCACCATGATCAAGTTGGCTTTATCCCAGAGATGCAGGGATGGTTCAATATACATAAGTCAATATATGTCATAAATCATAAAAATGAGCTCAAAGACAAGAACCACATGGTCATCTAAATAGATGCAGAGCAGGCCTTTGGCAAAATTCAACGTGCATTTATGTTCAGAGTCCTAACAGGAAATCGACTGGAGTGAACGTACCTCAACATAATTAAAGCCCTATACAAAAAACCCACAACCAACATCATTCTAAATGGAGAAAAACTGGAAACATTCCCACTGAAATCAAGAACCAGACAAAGCTGTCCACTATCTCCACTCCTCTATAACAGTGTTGGAAACTCTTGCAAGAGCAATAAGACAAGAGAAGGAAATTAAAGGAGTAATAACTGGAAAAGAATAGATAAAAGTGTCCCTTTTTATAGATAAAATGATATTATAACTAAAAGATGCCAAAAATTCCACCAGAAAACTCCTGGAAATTATTAACACGTTCAGTAAAGTGGCAGGTTAAAAAATTAATCTACAAAAATCTGTAGCCTTTCTATATACGAATAACAAGCAATCAGAGAAAGAGTACATGGAAACACTCCCCCACAATAGCTGCAAAAAAAGACAAAAGACACATCTTGTAATAAACCTGACCAAAGACATTAAAGACCTCTACAATGAAAATTTTAAATCTTTGAAGAAAGAGATTGAGGAAGACATCAGAAAATGGAAGGACCTCCCATGCTCATGGATTGGAAGAATTAATATTGTGAAAAGGACCATCCTACCAAAAGTCATACAAAGATTCAACGCAATGGCAATCAAAATCCCCATGACATTTTTCACAGAAATGGAATAAAAATCTATCCTAAGATTCATATGGAAGCACAAAAGACCTCAGATAGCCGAAACAACCCTGGGCACTAAGAGCAATGTTGGGGGAATTACTATACCAAATTTTAAGCTGTATTACAGAGCTATAGTCATAAAAACAACATGGTACTGGCACAAAAATAGACCCATAGACCAATGGAACAAAATTGAAGACCCAAATATGAGTAAATGCAATTTCTGCCACCTGATATTTGACAAAGGGGCCAAGAACACTCACTGGAGGAAAGACAGAATGTTCAGCATATGTGCTGCAAAGCTGGATCTCCACTTGTAGAAGAATGAAACTAGACCCCTATCTTTTACCTTGCACAAAAGTCAATTCCAAATGGATCAAAGACCTCAATGTAAAGCCTGAAACTCTGAAACTGTTAGAAGAAAACTTTGGCAATAACCTACAAGATATAGGTGTAGGAAAGGATTTTACAAACTGGACATCAATTTCTCAGGAAACAAGGTCAAGAATCAATAAATGGGACCTCATTAAACTAAAAAGCTTCTGTACATCAAAGGAGGCAACCAGGGAAGCGAACAGAAAACCCACAGAATGGGAGAAAATCTTCACCAGTGACACATCTGACAGAGGTTTGACATCCAGAACATATAACTAACTCAAAAAAAAGAGACTCAAGACAAGAAGTTACCCAATTAAAAGATAGACTAAGGAGCTGAACAGAAACTTTTCAAAAGAAGGAGTAAAGATGACTAAGAAGCATCTTAAAAGATGTTCAATATCACTAATAATTAGGGAAATGCAAATTAAAACCAATTTAAGATTTCATCTTTCCCCAGTCAGACTGGCTAAGATCAAGAGAACAAATGATACCAAATGTTGAAGAGGATGTACAGAAAGGGGAACACTCATCCACTGCTGGTGGGGCTGCAAACTTATTCAACACCTATGGAAATCAGTGTGGAGAACTCTTTAAAATAAAAATGAACCTATCATATGGCCCGGCTGTACCACTCCTTGGCATATACCCAAAGAACTCATCCTACTGTAGAGACACTTGTACAACCATATTTGTTGCTGTTCTTTTCACAAGAGCTAAGAGATTGAAGCAACCTAAGTGTCCCTCAATTGACGAGTGGATAGTGAAAATGTGGTTCATTTATACAGTGGAATTTTACTCAGCAGTAAAGATGAAATCAGGAAATTTGCAGGTAAATGGATAGAACTAGAAACTGTTACACTAAGTTAAGTAACACAGACTCAGAAAAAAAAAATCGACATATGTTCTCCATCATATGTGGATCCTAGAACCAAACCCTGATATGTGAGTATGTATCCAGACATAACTACAGGAACCAGGATAATGGAAAGGAAACAGGGAGGTAAAGGAAAAGAAAGAACCTGAAAGAGAAGAACTGTAGGAAATGGGCCTTAATAAGGGAAATATGGATAAAAATTGGGTTGGTTTAAGGGAGGGGGCAGAGAAGGGTATACAAGGAACCTAGGGGATAAGGGGAAAGAAGGAGCTCAAGAGATGTAGGACTATAGGAGAAGGGTATAATTAAGGAAGAAAGGGGGAAATGGGGTACCTTAATTGGGTAAACCATGATGGAGGGGGTAGACAATGAGAAAGATAAATGATGCCTAGTTAGTTTTAAAAACCAGAGGGAACCATATTACTCCTACAACCAACTGACAAACTATACATAGCAGATAAAGAAATATATGTCTAGGTAAGGTTTATCTGAGAACAATTGGTCTTTGCCCAAGATTTAGCTACATGGCACACAGTAATTAAAAGTTTCAGACTGGTGGAACTAACCTTCTTGGATGTTTAATGGACATACTTTGAGGCCTATACTACTTTGGACACAGGGAAATAAGGACAGTTTTTGCTCCTTGCCTTCCTAAGTCGACTAGTTCCAGGGGACTATGAGCATCTCCCAAAATGTCCTGCAATTGTGGTGGGTCACCTGTCCTCTTGATCAAGGAGGCCGTGGAGACCCCACAAGATGGACTTGAACCAGTGTCCAGTCTACAAAGAGGATGGTCAACACAGTGGAAACATTTCCTCCAATCTTCCAAGTGAAGCCAGCCATGGTCGAGCAGGACCCTTGACTTATTTTCACATAGGCGGAACTGCTAAAAGAAAGGAGCCAGGGGCTCCTCCCAAGCCCATGTGACCCCTGAGGAACAGATCCTCAAACAATCTTAAGAGTAAAAATAAATTGATTTATGTGGGCCAACTGTATGGCTTTAAACACCCAAAAGGAAAGTATAACCAAAGATTAAAGGGACCAACATAATTTTTTAAGAGTCCATATGTATAGCTAAAGGCTGGGTATTAGTCACTTTTCTGTTGCTGTGATCAAGTCCCTGACCCAAGCAATTTATAGAAGGAAAGATTTATTTGAGCTTACAGTTCCAGGGGAATGAGTCTGCCATGGCAGGGAGGCATGGTGGTTGGAGGTGGCTAGAACAGGAGCAGCAGAAGTGAAGGTCTCACATCATCACACAGGCACAGGAAGGAAGAGGGCAACTGGAGATCTGGCAAGGCTTAGGAACTCTCTAAGCCCACCCCCAGTGACATGCTTCCTCCAGGGTAGCCAAACCTTCTAAAACCTCCCAAAACAGCACCATCATCTGGGGACAAAATGTCCAAACACTTGGAGCCTATGGGGGATATTTTCATCCAAACCGCCACACTCCACCCCCTGGCCCCCATAGGCTCATGATCATATAAAATGCAAAATGCATTTCATCCAATTTTAAAAGTCCCCATAGTCATTATTAGTCTCAATACAATTCAAAAGTCCACAGTCCAAAGTCTGTTCTAAGACTCAGGTAAATATCTTAACTGTAAGCCTCTAAAAAATCAAAAGACAAATTACATATTCCCAACATACAGTGGAACAAAATACACATTACCATTCCAAAAGGGAGAAATGGAGGCATAGTAAGGAAATACCGGACCAAAACAAGACAGAAAACCAGAAGGGCAAACACCAAATCCAGTAGCTCCACATCCAACTTCTGGGACTTTACTTCCAAAGGGCTTAGAGGCCTCAGCCTCTCTAGCTTTGCTGTGTACAACACACATCTCTCTCCTATACTGGTACCACTCCCTGTGTACAGGTCTTCTTGGCAGATGCCTCACAGCTCTGGCATCACAAACTTCTTTGGGTCTCCATTGCCAACCAGGCTTCACCCTCACAGCTTCATGCAATGGCCTATCAGGGTCTTCTCTTGGCAGGGGAATCCCTGCTTCACACTTCCTGGCCTTTGAGGCTCTCTGAAACCTCAAAGGAAGAATTGATGACCCCTTCACTCTTCCATCTTTCATGCCTCTAAAGCCAGTACCAGGTGAATGACACTGCCAAGTTCTACTGCAAGTTTGGGGTGGACTCCAGCCTGCTTTATCCATTTTAGAAGCTTTTCTCTTCAGTGGCCCCTGCAGCATTTTCCTTTCACAAGTTGGAGGCTTAACTTAGTGTGGTCTTGCCCTGGAGGCATTCTCTCCATTGTTTGACTCTCTAGGCCCCTCCTTAATCACTTTAATCTCTTTGTTAACAGGATCCTCTCCATCACATTCCAGAGCTCCAACATTAATCTTCCTAGTGCTCTTTTTCAATCCAAACTGTATTTCTCTCTGCCCCATTTGCTCTTTTTCACTGTAGATCTGCATAATATTCACCATTAACAGCCATGCCACCATTTCTACATTAGGCAGTCTTGAAATTTCTTCCACAAAAGAAATTAGTCCATTACTTTTCAACTTAGCCTCAGGCAAGCTTTTGGGTCTAGGGCAGACTCCAGCCAGACTCTGCCAAATAGCCCAAGTGCTACTTAAGACCTTATTTCCCTCTGGAACTACATTGTTCTTAGCACTGCTTTCTTCTAGGTGTTTACTAGAAAGGCCTGTTAAGCTCCGCTTACAGCAGCCAACCACTTTTCTATCCCAACCTTCCAAAGTCTTCCACATTCCTCCAAAACCCCATATGGTCAGATTCTTCACAGTCAACATCCCACTTCTGGTACCAATTACTGTATTAGTCACTTTTCTGTTGCTGTGATAGAAACACTGACCCAAGCAATTTATAGAAGGAAAGTTTATTTTAGCTTATGGCTACAGGGGAATTACAGTCCGCCATGGCAGGGAGGCATGGTAGCTGGAGGTGGCTGGAACAGGAGCAGCAAAAGTAAAATTCTCACATCATCACACAGGCACAGGAAGCAAGAGGGCAACTGGAGATCTGGCAAGGCTTAAGAACTCTCTAAGCCCACCCCCAGTGACATGCTTCCTCCAGGATAGCCACACCTTCTAAAACCTCCCAAAACAGCGCCATCATCTGAGGACAAAATGTCCAAACATTGGAGCCTATGAGGGACATTTTCATTCAAACCACCACAGGCTACATAACAAGCAACAATGCCAAATAGGATATATCTTCTTTTGAGTTTTTGGCCAGAGTGGCACAAGGGACTCCCAGATAGTAACCCAGTATAGAACTGGGAAAATGAACATCAGACCCCAGTCTTATCTAAAGGAATATTGACAACTGATTGTCGCTAGATGATGAACAGCTGACCTTCCTAAAACAAAAACCTCTAGATAGGCTGACTAGATTCACCAGACAAACAAGTAGTGGGGAATGGCTGGGGGGCCGACAACACAGCGGACAGTAACAGGGATAACAGAGTATAAGGGCTCTATAGTTGGGGGAGGGAGGCTACGGGAGCATGCCATCTGGGAAGTGGGTGTATAGTTGAATAAGTTGGTTTGGGATGTTCTGGGTGAGAGACACACACACACACACAAAAATCAACAAAAATTTTTAAATGTATTATATTTGAGAAGGAAGCATAAAAATTTACATCATGTTAATTAGTAACAGTGATAAACATTACCATCGAAATCTACCTGATGACTTTATAGATATACACAGGTGCCAAGGATCCAAGTGCAACCAGTTGTGACTAGTAATAATCAGATACATACATATTAGAGATGCATATGCCAACATCTCGGTATTAGTAGCAAAAACAGTAAGTCTTTCTGTAAGAAAGAGTTTATTTTAAAATAAAATGGAGATCTTTTTTAAAGGTTAAAAACTCATTCAATTTTATGTTTTACAGGGCTTATACTGAGTTCAATATTGTATAACTGTATTAATTCAACAGCAAAATTAAAATTTTACAGCCACTTTTGAAAGAACTATATCTTTGCTCTGGAAACTGTTGTTGAGCATATTAAAGCTGTAATGATATACTTCTTCTAAGAAAATAATAATATTAAAAATGTAGGAGACAGCATATTTTAAAATGAAATTGAGATCTTCTTTACAGGGTTAAAAACTCATTCAATTTTATATCTTACAGGGTTTATACTGAGTTCAATATGGTATAACTGTATTAATTCAACTGTGAACGTAAAAATTTACAACCACTTTTGAAAGAGATGTATCCTTGCTCTTGATTGTGTTACTGAATATGTTAAAACTGTAATGAAATTCTTCTTCTAATCATATGGTTATTAAATTTTTAAAAATTAAAAATAA
>NW_008339470.1:272383-275028 GCF_000622305.1 Nannospalax galili | reverse complement strand
TGCTTAAACTGGGATCGCATCAGAAAGCAACATCTATTTGACATTCAAAAGTTAAGTACGTATCATTTAGTACTACCAAAAGTAGAGAAATTATTTTAGTATTTCAAAAATCAGAGAAAGAACATTTGGTAAAACTAAAAAAAACAAAAAACAAAAAACAAAAAACAAAGAATTACAAAGCCAAGAAAAAATTACCAACATTGTTTCTGTTGCTTTTATGAAGAGATGGGGCTCAGGAATTTTGTACATTACTATTCTTTTATTAATGGAATTTCTAAAAAATAAGAATGTTTGGTGAGCATGGTGGCTCACGCCCTTAATCCTAGCACTCAGGAGGCTGAGGCAGGCAGGTCTCTGTGAGTTCAAGGCCAGCCTGGTCTACATAGTGAGTTCTAGGCCAGCTGGGGCTACAGGGAAACCCTGTCCCAAAAAGACCAAAAAAAAAAAAAAAGAAGTTATTTCTGCTGGGACTGGTGGCGGCCTTTCTTCCTTACTAATACCCTTGCTCCCATGATCCTACCTCTGTTGAACTGTTTCTTTCTCTCTGTTTCTTTCTCTCTTCTTTTCTTTTTCTTTCTCTCTGTTTCTTTTCTTCTTTTTAAAAAATGAAATATTGAATACTAAAAATTGCCAGTCACTTTCAAAAGTGTTTGAAGTTCAGTATTAGGCATATCAGAGAAATAGATTTTCCTTAAGCCAGCATATTCATCATGAAGATGGCGAGGAGTGACCAAATACATATGTAATATTAAATTTACAGTTTAGTGAAAGGTATGATTAGCAGGATAAGGAAGAAAACACCATGGTAGCAAGGAGAAAAAGCAGCTCTTATGACCAGCAAGAAACAGAAAGTAAATAATTAATGTAAAAGGTAAATAATAAAGCTGGAGAGATGACTGTACACTGCACCTACTCTTTTTAATTCTAATGGTGGAGAATCTAGGCAGAGCAATAAGAAAAGAGAAGAAAATTAAAAGGATACTAATTGGAAAAGAAGCCAAATTATCCCTGTTTGAAGATATGATATTATACACATGAGATCCCAAAAATTCCAGCAAGAAATTTTTAGAAATGATCACACTTTCTTCTTTTCATTTGTTTTTATTGAATTTTTGTGCTTTTTATACCAAATATCTCAAACAATCTTAATTATCTTTATATTCCTGTCCCCACCGGCACCCTCCCATAGGCCTCCCCCACACCCAACTGAAACCCATATACTCTGTCATTTGTGTTAAGGTCCAATGTGTCACAGCAGTGACCCCAGATGGTCCACTTTCAGCAAAATGGCAAGATATAAATCCAACTCAAAAATCAGTAGGCTTTTCATATAAACAAGCAATAACAAGCAGTCTAAGAACTCTTCCACAAAATAATTCAAAGGCATGAAAGCCTCATGATCAGGTTTATGTTAGCAATCATCCACTTCCTTGATAACCATTTTTATTCAAGTTTCATTTCTGTTGTTCTGCTAAAATACCCCTAGGGGAGAAAGCGTTTATTATGGCACTCAGTTCCAGGTTGCAGCTCATCACAGGGGGAGGCAAGGTGACAAGAAACTAATCATATCATACCTGCCATCAAGAGTAGAGGGAAATAAATGCATGCTGCCTATTCAGTTCGTTTGAACTCAGCTTGATTTCTCCACTCATATGTAGTTCAGGACTCCCTCTCTAGGGAATGGTGCCTGAGTGGACAGGGTCTTTCAGTACCAATTAACTTAATTAATTCAGTCCCACACAGGCCAACCCAATGTAGACAATCCCTCCTCACCACTTTTCCCCAATGATTCTAGAGTGTGTTGTTTACAAATGAAGCTAACATACATTTACAGGAAAAATGGCTTAAATTTAATTTAAACATCTTTAAAAAAACTGTCATTGAATTACTGAGAAAATAAACTGAATATGACCCTCCTAGATTTTTAGAATATCCTTCAATAAATACATAACCACACTTTCTCCATTTTAAGTATTAAAATATTCCTGTGAATTTTGAGAGTCACAGCTTGATGTGGACATATTATAAGAACATTGCTCTCAAGAAGTATGCATAGCAGAAGACAACTGAAAAAGAAACTCCTCTGTTAACAAAAGGAAAAAAAGTGACAAGCAAGAAGATGAGTTCAGATGCCCAGAACCCACATAAATTCTGGGTAGGCATGGGGGTCTACCTGTAATTCTCACTTCAGAAGGTAGAAATAGTGGAGGGCTGGGGTCCCCTGGTACAAGATGGCTAGTGAAACTGACCAAATATATGTGCTGACAGACTTGCCTCACAAAGAAAAAGGTGGAAGATTAACAGAGGAAGATTCAAACATCAACCTCTGATTTAGACACACACAGAGACTACGAGCAAGCACATGAAAAAAAAAAAAAACAGTAAGAAATGGCCTTATAATATTCTGAAATAGTTCCACTGGAAAATTGGATCAAACTTCACAATATCTTTATAGATTCACAGATATTAAGAAAGTAGAAAAGTGAAACCACAATAGTATACACACACACAGACTACGAGCAAAAACATAAAAAAAAAAAAAAACAGTAAGAAATGGCCTTATAATATTCTGAAATAGTTCCACTGGAAAATTGGATCAAACTTCACAATATCTTTATAGATTCACAGATATTAAGAAAGTAGAA
>NW_008339470.1:266030-270292 GCF_000622305.1 Nannospalax galili | reverse complement strand
TTACTTCAAGAGGGTAGGTTTTGTCTAACGTGAAGATGCCAGGAGGGAAAAAAATTTAAAAAAAAAAAAAAAAAAAAAAAAAAAAAGTTATTTCTACTGCTAGGAGTAGTGGTGTGTACCTTTATTCCCAGTATTCCAGAGGCAGAAGCAGGTGGATCTCTATGAAATCAAGTCCAGCCTGATCTGTAAAATGAGTCTCAGGCCAGGCCAGCTAGGGCTACAGAAAGACCCTGTCTGCAAAAAACAAACACGTTATTTCTACTTTACCTAACTATATGGATTACACTTAGTTGTTAGAACAAAGAAATTGCTGCCACCTTCCTTGGATGTTTTGATTGTGGAACTACAATCCCATTTTAACTATCAAAGGTTTGGTGGGAAGAGGATTAAAATGTCCTTTATTTTTATGTTATACTAGACTTTTAATGTTTTTTAACTTTTTGAGAGATTCCCACACGAGTATCATATGTGCATCATTTCCACCCTGTCCCCCTTCAACTCTTCTCGTGCCCTCACCACACTCCCCCTCAAATTTCTTATGCTCTTCTTTGATTATTTTTACATATACATACATTTATAGAAATACATATATAATGCATTGATTGATCATCAAATTTACATGATTAGATTTGTAAGTACGTCCTAATATAGCACTGAAAACTGGAGACAGACATTTGAAGTAAATTGAATTCTAAATTTCTATTAAAATTTTAAAAAAGATTTTCTACCTAAGCATTAAAAACTGTTTTTTTAACATTTTATTTATTTTTTTATTTTATGTGTATGAGTGTATTGCCTGCATGTATATGAGGGCACCGTGTCCTGCAATGCTGCAGAGGTCAGAAGAGGGCTTTGGATTCCCCTGGAACTGGAGTTAAGGACGGTTCATAGGGGCCATTTGGGTGCTGGGAATCGAGCCCGGGTCCTCTGCAAGAACAGTTAGTGCTCTGAATGGCTGAGCCATCTCTCCAACCCTAAAAACTGAAGTTTAAAGGGAAACTTGTTTATTATATTTTGCTTGCCATAGTATAACTTAGGGAATCATAATATTCTAAAGAAATAACATTAAAATAGATAAAAGAAGACACCTGTTTCTTAAGCTGAGGATTTTGAACATTTGCTTTACAGACTCTTCTTAAAAGTAATACTTCTATGTGCAAAGGAAAGCATTCATTTGGGATTTTTCTAGGATATAGAAAACTGGGTCACCTGTTCAAGGTCTTAGAAAAAAACTCTAAATAGAATCATTTATCCTTTTATTCTATTGCGTATTTTATCTTCTTTCACAGAATATGTCATAATAAATCTTAAATGCTTTGTGTACTAAGGAAATTATTCAGAAACATGAGAAAATAAAGCCATTTAGATTGTGCACAGGAAATTGTAAATTGTACGATACAGGGATACATCCCAAAATTTAGAATATGACATCAGTGTGTCTGGGAAATTAAAATTATGAAGTAAAATTTTGTTAAGCAGATTCATATGTAAAATGCCTGTTACAAAAGAGAGAAAGGCATGGAAAGAGTCAACATTTGTGAATCCCTGTGACGTAGGAAAATGGGAAACAAAAGGTGATAATCTATGAAAATGTATTTCTTCAGTATTCCTCAGTGTCTTCATTAAAGATGAATCACTCCACTAACTTGTTAGTGATCTTTCTGCAATCTCTAAAATATTAATTTAAAACATATATAATACTTTTTTTAAAAACATTCCTTCCTCCAGGGGAGATATGAAAATGGTTTTCTTATATTTTCAGGATAACTGATTTAAAGTTCGTTTGGGGGGTTGTCAAAAATGGACACTAAAATTATTTAAGAACACTAAACGAATATGGATACCCTAAATTTTTATGACATACTTAAATATGCAGAAAGATCAACCTTTTCTACCTTTAAAGATCCTTCCTAGAATTATCAAAATATGTCCGTGTATTTTCAAAGTCACAACTTCAGATAAAATTGCTGACAAATTAAGAGAAAAGAAAGACAGCACTCAAAGTACGGGAGCTATAGTCCAGAAACAGTAGGTGATGTTTGCAGAAGAAATGCCTCTGTTTTGCAAAGAAACATAAGTAAAAAATTACAGACTCATGTTTGATGGATTGAATCAAGTTAGTTCATAAAGGAAATAGTCTGCTAAAAGGTACTTCAAAATCTAAGGGACTTTGATCCATTGGGAATGAGATAAAGAATTTTTCATGAGTATGACAGTATAATTGACCAGTTCTTGACAAATCAAATAAATGCTAGGAATTAAAGTTAACATATGTGAAGGTGAGTTTCATTTAATATCACTGGCAAATTTCTTGGTCTTGAAGCATAATTTTAAAATTCCAAGCACATCCCAAGTTTCCTTTAATTAATGTTTTCATAAACAGCACCTTTGGCATGAAGTACTCTGTGTATTCATATGTGATTTTTACCTTGACTTTAATTCATTCAAGATATTATTTTTGAATATGCATTCATATAGCATATTCAATGTCTCATCAAATCATTTTCATGCTTAGTGTTATTCATTTTCAGCCATAAATTTTTTGAACTTTGGTGGCTTATGAGTCTATATTTGAAAATTTTTATTCCCTTCATAAAGAAATTCTCACAGAATTTAATTTCTCCTGAAGTTTATTTTTCCATCAAATTTGATACTGTGGTCACTAAATGTTCTCATTAAATCAAAGTTCTATCCCTGATACCAATATTTGTACCATTGGTAACTGGCAGTTCCAGAAACCTACAATCTCAAAGAAAATTATTCGTGTCTTTCTAAAATTCATAATCCAAAGAGATGTTGTTCAGGTGTAAATGAGGTAAAACAAAAATTGTGAAGATACTAAATATTTAAACAAAATACACATCAAAGAAGTTTACAAATGTAAAATATTATTTCCTATTTGTGGTGGTTTGAATGAGAATTGTCACACCTAGGCTCAAGTATCTGAACATTTGGTCAGTTGGTGGCACTGTTTGGGAAAGGTCATGGAACCTTTAGGAGGTGTGGCCTAGTTGAAACAATCACATTGCTGGAAGCTGGATTTGAGAGTTCACAGGCTAATCCCACTTCCAGTTGCTTTCTTGCTTCTGACAAGTAGTTGGAGATGTTCACACTCAGCTTTCTCCTCAGACCACCTCTACCTGCCATGCCTCCCCCACCACAATAGACTCTTAAACCCCTGGAACCATAAGTCCAAATAAACTCATCTATAAGTTGCCTTAGCCATAGTGTTTTATCACAGCAACAGAAGAGTAATAGATATAATATTAGTCATTCTTTGTCGTGCTTCCTTAAATAAAACACCCATACAGGCTGAGGAAAGAGTTATAATGAGCCCAGAAACTTCCAGACACATCTATACAAGTGGAAGTGAGACACACTGGGAGAACAAAAGGGAGAAAATGTTCTAAGGGAAGGGGAATGGGGGAAAGATAAGTAAATGAGCAGGTTCAGGGGTGCATTTTTAGATGGCACATACCGTTTTATTTATATAAAGAGGGAAGAAAACTACAAAAATGTTAGTCAAATACAAATCAGCAGAATGATCTCCAAGAAGGTTGGACGAAGGTCATTTTTAACCCTATTGTCTCACAGGACATTGTTAAGTAATTTCAAGGGGTTTGTATGGTTTAGAGGTGAATAGCTCAGGGGAATGCTGTGATGTTGGTGCAGGGAAATTCCTTTAGGATTTGATGGAACATTCTAACTTCGCAATGTAATGGACACAATTACTAACACTTCCTCATGTTATCTCTGGGATTTTCTTTCTCTTAATTGCAAATACTTTAGAACTCGATACATATATAATTCAGAAATTCAGAAACTTATACCATAAAGCAAAATATACACCAAGAAAAACTTCTCTCAGAAAAATCAAGGTTAAGAGGTAAAAATCAAGGTAACTTATTTTTACTTTTATTCTTTGCAATAATACATATTTAGTTACCATTTATATTGTTCCTAAACTTCTAATTCTTCATAGCACTTCTGAAAATTAAATTATATAAAAAATTTGATAATGAGGTATATAACACAATAATTAATCTGACTTTCTGATAAGCTAGAATTTCAAAATATACAAGTACTATCACAAATTATTATTTTAAATAATGCAAACCTGCACATTAAAAGTTATTTCTAGCCAGGTGTGGTGGCACACACCTTTAATACTAGTACTCGGGAGGCAGAGGCAGGCAGATCCCTGTGAGTTCAAGGCCAGCCTGGTCTCCATAGTGAGTTCCAGGACAGCTGGGGCTACAGGG
>NW_008339470.1:257328-264033 GCF_000622305.1 Nannospalax galili | reverse complement strand
GAAAGACAGCACTCAAAGTACGGGAGCTATAGTCCAGAAACAGTAGGTGATGTTTGCAGAAGAAATGCCTCTGTTTTGCAAAGAAACATAAGTAAAAAATTACAGACTCATGTTGTAATGTTATATCTTTTTCAGTTGTCAATGCAGAAGCTGGAGATGACTGAAGACAACTACTCCTGGACAGCAGAGTTCATCCTCATAGGATTTACAGACCACCCAGACCTGAAGATCCCTCTGTTCCTGGTGTTCTCTGCCATCTATCTGATCACCATGGTGGGGAATCTTGGGCTGGTGGCCTTGATCTTCACGGAACGTCGTCTTCACACACCCATGTACATCTTTCTGGGCAATCTGGCTCTGATGGATTCCTGCTGCTCCTGTGCCATCACTCCCAAGATGTTAGAGAACTTCTTTTCTGTGGACAGAAAGATTTCCCTGTATGAATGCATGGTGCAGTTTTACTTTCTCTGTCTTGCTGAAACTGCAGACTGCTTTCTTCTGGCAGCTATGGCGTATGACCGCTATGTGGCCATATGCAGCCCACTGCAGTACCACACCATGATGTCCAAGAAGCTCTGCCTCCAGATGACCACAGGAGCCTACATAGCTGGAAACCTGCATCCTATGATTCATGTAGGTTTATTGTTCAAGTTAACTTTCTGTGGGTCTCATGTAATCAAGCACTTTTTTTGTGATGTCCTTCCATTATATAGACTCTCTTGTGTTGACCCTTACATCAATGAATTGATGATTCTAATTGTTTCAGGGTCAATTCAAATATTTACCATTACTACAGTCCTGATATCCTATTTCTGTATCCTTTTCACCATACTCACAATGAAGTCCAGAGAGGGAAGGAGCAAAGCCTTATCTACTTGCGCATCCCACTTTCTGTCTGTGTCAATATTCTATGGGTCTCTGCTCTACATGTATATTCGGCCGAGTTCAGTAAATGAAGGAGATAAAGACATACCTGTTGCTGTCTTTTATACTCTAGTAATTCCTTTACTAAACCCTTTTATCTACAGTCTAAGAAATAAGGAAGTAATAAATATGATTAAGAGAACCATAAAAAAGAGGCAATTTTGTAAAATTCTAAAACCAAATCCTTTGGAAAATTAATTTGAGCATTAATAAATCTTTTGATACTAAAACAGCATAAAAGTGCAAGTTTGTAATCATGACATTAAATGATAAAATGATGATGGAATTTGAATCAAATTAGTTCAGAAGGAAAATGGTTTACTAAAATGTATTTCAAAGTCTAAGGAACTAGATTTCATTAGTAGTAAGACAATATAATTTGTCAGGTCTTGTCAAATCCAACAAGTGCTAAGCATACAGGTTAAGACATATTAATGGTAGCTTTCATTCAATATCATTGAAATTTTTCTTGATCCCAGATCATAAACTAAAATCTCAAAGTCATTTTAAGTTGTTTTAAATATTTTCTTAATACCATTGTTTGAAAGCAAACCATGTGCTTGTGTGTTGTTGTAACTTCACTTTAGTTTTTCAACATATTATTAGTTTTGTTCCTGTTTTCCCGTTTTAATATTTATCTTTATTTTATATGTATGATTGCTTTGCCTGCATCTATGTAAGTGCAATGCCTGTGGAGGCCAAAAGAGGCCTCAGATCTCTGGGAACTGGAGTTGCAGAAGGTTGTTAACTAATCTATGGTTACTAGGAACTGAAACCAGGAAGTCTACAAGAGCAGTCAGTGCTCTTAACAACTGAGCCATCCCTCAGGCCCTCAACATATTATTTTTGAATTTATGCTCATATAAACTACTCTGCAACAGTAACATCTTAATATCTAGTTTTAGTTATTTTAGTCCTAAGTTTTCTGAAAGTAGCTAGTTTCTTGCTTACCAACTTGAATTTAAAATAAAGTTCTTTGTTATAGTCTCCATCTGTTCCAAAAAGGAGTTTCTTCGACGAGTGGTAAGAAGTACAATTGTCAAAAAAAAAAAAAAAAGAGGTACAATTGTCTTGTCTATGATGTAAAGACACACATAAACACAGAGAATAAGTGACTGTGAGGTGCCCAGCCCTAAGTGATACATTTACAATGCAACCTCTACACCTAAGGTTCAGGGAACATCATGGAAAAGGGGTTGGAATGAAGGTAGGGTCAACACACCTACTGGTAGTTAATGAATTCTAGACATGATAGGGATACTACCCCTCTGAAATCTCTGTGTATAATGACAAAACCAGTTGACATGCCAACGTAGATGAGGAAAATTTCACAGAGTCTCACCTCAAGTTTAATAGTTACAGACAATCAATGGATGGTGGGAGAGGGACAACCAGTTTGCTACAGGGATAAGCTCCCTAGAGGTTATCTCATTCTGTTAGTAGCCCTAAACACAGGTATACAGGAGCATGTATAACATTAATAATCAAAGAAGAGGACAAGAAATTGGGAGGGAGCGGGGGGCGTGAGTGGAGTTGGAAGAGGACTGGAAAGAGTGGAAATTATGCAAATGCAATACTCATGCATGAAACGCCCAAATACAAAATTTATAATAAGTAAATAAAATGTTCATGTAAATGAAACACAAAAATAAATATATTCTTCATAAAGTAACTTAAAAATTTAATGTTTACTTAAAATTTGCTTACTTGTGCCTTACAAATGACATTTTTATTTTTATGTCTATCAAATTAAGATTTACTCCATATTATCAGTCCTTATTTGTTGAGCCTTAGAAAAGTAATGATACATTCATATTATTAATAAAATACGGAGATGGTGTAAAAGCATAAAAGAGGCCTAAAATTAGTGAAAATTATGAATACCTAAAAAAATTTATCATTTAATTCTTTAGTTTATTCAATCTTTTTGTCATCTAAGAATAAGAAAGCAATGAATATCATGAAGCCAGTAATGAAACAGATACTTTTGTGGTGTTATGAAAGAAGCATCAATAATCAGTTTTGAAACTGATTTCAGGGACTGGAAAGATAGCTCAGCAGTTAAGAACACAGACTGTTCTTGCAGGAGACCCGGGTTCGAATCCCAGCACCTGCTTGGCCGCTAACAATTGCCTCTAACTCCAGTTCCAGGAGATCCGATGGCTTCTTCTGTCCTTTGCGGGCATTGCAAGACACAGGTGCACTTACCTACATGCAGACAATACACTCATATGCATAAAATAAAAATGATAAATACAATATTTGTTTTTTTAAAAAAAGAAAATTAAGCCAGGTGTGGTGAAGCACACCTTTAATCCCAGCACTTGGGAGGCAGAGGAAGGCAGATCTCTGTGAGTTCAAGGCCAGCCTGGTCTATATACTGAGTTCCAGGACAGCTGAGGTTACAGGGAGACCCTGTCTCAAAAAGACAAAAAAAAAAGAAAATTGATTTCGATTTAATACAGATCTCTAAATATACAGCATTAAAATACCATTAAAATACCATTTTATGATCATAAAATATTTAGGCATCATGCTATTTGAATCAAATATTCAAGAAAGAAAACTGTGCTAAAACATATTTCTGTCAGGTAAACTCCTGGGACCACTTCAAATGTTCTATAGGAATATACATGAGTGTAACAATCTAATTAGGCATAGTTTTTGGATATATCCAACAAATCCTAGGAAAATACAGAGAGAGAGAGAGAGAGAGAGAGAGAGAGAGAGAGAGATTCATTACTCAATGTTGTTAAAGAAGTTCTTCAGGCCAAAACACACACCTAAATAGCAGGCACAGTTCAATTTCTCAAATAGCTTTCTTTCATTTCATAACACAATTGGTGGGAAGTAAACTGTTCTGTGAGTGATTTTTAACTTTAGTACTTTTGAGATATTATGTTTAGTTATGAACTCATGCAGAATATCTACTCTCCGATTAAGAATTCTTTTTATTCAGCATTAACTGTTTTTTTTTTTTTTTTGTCTCAAATCCTCTTTATTAGAGCTTCTGTATTTAGATGGTGTCAGTGTGTGGTTATAAATTATGCCCTTCATTATGATATCCCAAAGGATTTTACTTTTTTTTTTTACTTATTTGTCCATTATATATGACACTGAATTTATTAAATCTAGTCATTTTATCAAGACTTTCTCCTAATATCATGACTTGTTTTGTTGGTCATTAGGAACAGCAAGAACCTGGACTGACACCAGTATAAACTACTGATATGCTCATAGCATTAGTAAAAGACGGAGATGATGCCTCAAGTATAAATGAGGCAGGCTTAAAAGGCTAATCTAGCAGTCTCCGGTAGGATTAGCAGGAAGGGCCCTAGGCCCAAGGTGGGAATGGGGACAGCCAGCCTGAGGAGACAGAATGTAGCTGGTCAGGGTTCAGAGAAATGAAAAGGTAGTAGGTGGGGTCCAACTTCGCAAGATAGTCTGGAGGTCTCAGGCAGGATGATCAGGAGGGGGCCAGGGACCATGGTGGTATTCTAGACAGTAGGTGTTGGCTCTGAAACAGGAGCTACACTGCCATTTTCTTGACTTTGCATCAATAGTAAACGCTATCAACATAGGGTATAACTTGCTATTGATAGCAAACACCTGTCCACAATAATGTTTAGATTTTTCAATACTATAATATACTTTTCTTCTTTTCTTTTTCATGAATAAAGTCAATATACACAGCCCACACTTAAGGAATGAGGAGTTGCACCCCAATTCTTTGAGGGTAACATATCTACATAAATTATTTGGAATTCCTTTCCATAGGACTTTGATCTGTACACCCCATTTATTTACTTATTCCATCATCTACTCATGTCTATGTAGATTTTTATATATTTATTTTATATTCTAAGCTATAAGAATATATTACTTTCTTAATTTTGAGTCTCTAATCATTCCATCTTCGATTACTGGGGTTGTTTCTATCAACTTTCCCCTTTAACATGTACTTATCCATACTTCATGTACATTCCTACAGATCCATTCATAAGCCCCTTACTAAGATATTCTAATTCCTGACCTTTAAGTCCATTCTTCTTTTTTTTTTTGAAGACTGAAACTCAAAATTTATTGTGTTAGAAATAATATTAAAATTAATAACAGGATAAAAAGAGCAAATAAACATAAATATATACAGCAATAGATAGAAATTATAATTAAAGAGATTAGAGAGATGACTCAGTAGATAGAAATACTTCCTGTACAAGCATGAGGACCTGAGTTTATACCCCAACACCCATCTAAAATGTCAGGTATGGTCAAGGGTACATCTGTAACTCTAGTGCTGAGGGGGCTAGAGACAGGTGGTTCCCTGAGACTTGTTGGCCATCCGCTGAGCTACAGGATCTATGAAAGATCTTGTCTCAATGGAATAGGTGGAAAGTGAAAGAGCAGGAAACAAGACATTCTCTTCTGGCCTCTTATACATTTGAAAAGATAAAAATGTGTCTGGAGTTGAGGATTTTGTTCATAGATAGAGCACTAGCCCAGCAAGTACAAGACCCTGGGTTTGGTCTTCTGCACTGAAAAGAAAAATCACATACACAAAAATATACCTCATACAAAGTTAGAAAGAAGGAGAAGCCTCTCCATAGCCTGCTGTGAAATGCTGAAAGCCAAAGGTAAATGGCAACTCTTATAATCAGCAAGAGATTATAGCATGACATGTAGAGGAATAGCAATTTCATTAACATCAGACTTCTTAGGAAAACCCACAGAGGCCACAAAGAGATTGGAACACTTGTTGAGCTGAGACAAACAAACGAAATCTCAGCCAAGA
Organism: Nannospalax galili; assembly: GCF_000622305.1. Classification (NCBI taxonomy): domain Eukaryota; kingdom Metazoa; phylum Chordata; class Mammalia; order Rodentia; family Spalacidae; genus Nannospalax; species Nannospalax galili. Next base: position 258,317 of record NW_008339470.1, on the reverse strand, counting down.
ACTCTCTAACCAGTGAAAATATTAATAAAGAATGACAAAATAATAATGACATTTTAAGTGAAAAGACATTCACAGAGTGAGACTATTTTCTCATTAAGGGCTAAAGAAAGTTGTTTAGGCTAAAGGAACATAATTCAAGATAAAAACCTAGACCTTCAGAATACAAAAGAGAGCATCAAAAATATTATATATGCTTACATGTCAAAAAGTGTTTTTTCTCTTTGATTTACTTCGCTTAAACATATGGTTGCTTAGAGCTAAAATTATAACAATATTTTATGGGTTTTATAGAATATTTAGATGAAATTCACACTATATGTACTGATTTTCTCTTCTTACTATAATAAATTAGCAAAATAGCAGATTACATAACTGAAATGTATTATCTTAGAGTGTCTAGATCAGAAGTCCAACATGGCTCTCAGTGAGAAAATTCATCCAGGGAGTCTGTGTACTTCTTGATGGCTGGGTTGTTGGTGAAATCAATTTCCTTGTAGTTCCATGTCTGAGATCCTCATTTCTTTGCTGGCTGTGAAAGAAGCTCTTTCCTAGCTGTGAGAAGCCACACCCCTTCCTTTGCTCCTAAACTTCTTTCTCCAGCTCCAAGAAAACAAAGGCATGTCTAACTCTTTTTTAAAATCTTCAGTCCTTTTCTTCCATCTGATCTATATGACCCAGGTGAGAGAATTGATCTTCTTGTAAGGATTGCTGTGCTTATATTTGATCCACTCATATAATCAAGGGTAATTGTCCACTCTCAAACATAACTGCAAAGTGTTCCTTTCCATGTAAGGTAACAGAGTCACAGGATCTGGAAACTGAGGCAGAGTTATCTTTGGAGATCTATGTAATTGCACCTGTTATACAAGCGTATCATAAAACATGGAGGGAGAGATGGGGTAATATAATTAATTATAAGTAGACTATGAAAAGCTAAAGCTATATATTACTATTCATTTTTAAAATATTACTGAGAAATACAGGTAAAT
>NW_008339470.1:254787-256533 GCF_000622305.1 Nannospalax galili | reverse complement strand
GACTATTAAAGAGTTTTGCAACTGGTCAAGTGCAGAGAGTAAGTGTCTGTGAGATGCCCAGCCCTAAGTGACACATCTACAATGCAACCTCTACACCTAAGACTCAGGGAACTTAGCAGAACAGAGGGAAGAGAGAATATTCATGCATCACTCAACTCTCACCAGCAAAGCTTCCTCATGTAAAAAATGGTGACACATATGAACTAATAAAGCAAAAATTTGCAGAATGGAAATATCCCAGACAGGGAGTACCTGGACCTTAGTCTTAAATCATAGTTTGTTTGTTTGTTTTTTTTCAGGGACTGTGTGGAGTGTCCTTCAGCTGGGCTATCTGATACCTTCCCCTGATTAGGCTGAGGTGATGAGTTTGACGGATGAAATCCACAAACCTACCTTGCTACTGTGGATATTAACCTCGACCCCTTGGATAAGACAGTGCTGGCTGTTTTCTCATTGTGAAATTATTGTTTTTTACTTTTCATATTGTATTCTTTGATAACAAACCATTATGTCCAGTCCACACACCATGGGAGGGGAATAAAACTCCACGTCCTACAGGGCAGAGTATCTCTTTGTGTTATTTGGAATTGTTCCGAAAGGAAGGTGTGTCCGTGGATATGATTTGCCTTGAAATGTTTCACAGATTAGAGGGTAGCTTCCAACAGCATCTGTTCCAACTTACTTGATTCTCGTCCTCTCTACAGGGAGTATAGTTATAGTCATGCCTCTGTTTTGTTATTATGGGAAAGCAAGGCCAGTTAGTAGGGACCACTCTGGTTTCTGATGTACTACCTTGAGACAGAGGAGACTGTGAGAAGTTCCCCTTCCCCAGTGGGAGTTCTTTGGAAGTTCTAGGCCCTCCGTGGGCAGGAGCACTGTGGATGAACTATGTCCTCTTCTACTAGCTGGACACTGTTGTCCTTGGTCATAATTAAGTGCAATCCCCACATGGTGGATAAGGAACTAATCTCTACTTCCTACAGGAGAATCTATATTACACCCCATGTCCCTAAGGCTTAGGGATAATTGTGGAAGAAGGGAAAGAAGGATTATAATAGCCAGATAGAGATGTTGGTAATGAAACAGTATTTGACAGATATGAAAGCGCAGTTGCACATATAAACTCACAGCAGCTATGACTGTATTCACAATACCTGCGCAAGATCAAGCCAGCCAAAATCCCATCATAAATAGGGGAGGGACTCCTGAAACCCCACTCCTAGCTGAGGAGCTATTGGTAATTGATGTCGGCTGGGGGAGAGTCAGTTTTCTTCAAGGACATGGGCTCCAGTAGATGGTCCCATAGCCATGCATATATAGGCAGCACTAAGTGGACTCTGGGTATTTTTTTCAAAGAGAGCTCATGATGTTGGGAGGGAACAGTGGTGGGGAGGAATTAGAAAGGAAAGAAAAGAGGGGTGGATTTGACTAAAATTCATTATATGTATGTGTGAATATTAAATAAAATCTTTTTTTGTTTGTTTATTAGAAGAAGCATTTCATTACAAGAGCATTAACTTATTCAATAACATTTTTCTTGAGCTAGGGTACATCTCTTTCAAAATTGGCTGCACATTTCTAGGTTTACAGATGAATTATTACACTTATATAATCTTTAACTCATTATAAACTCTATAAGACATAAAATTAAATGAGGTTCCAACGTTTAAAAAAGATCTCCACTTCGTTGTCAAAACACACAGTTTCATACAGAAAAATTCATTCTTAATGCAACCAACACTTAGA
>NW_008339470.1:253279-253495 GCF_000622305.1 Nannospalax galili | reverse complement strand
GTGCCAGTACCATATTGTTTTTATGACTATAGCTCTGTAGTAGAGCTTAAAATCTGGTATAGTAATCCCCCCAGCATTGTTCTTAGTTCTCAGAGACGTTTTGACTATACAGGGTCTCTTGTGTTTCCATATGAATCTTAGGATAGTTTTTCCCAATTCTGTGAAAAATGTCATGGGGATTTTGATTGGCATTGCATTGAATCTATATACAACTCT
>NW_008339470.1:241925-249844 GCF_000622305.1 Nannospalax galili | reverse complement strand
TGGCCTCAGGACCTTGGGTGTTGGACTGACCTGAGATCCTGGCCGTGGCCGGGCCATGCAGGGATGCTAAGGCAGATGGGGTGGGAATAAGCCCCAAGATTTCCCAGGGAGTGGATTGAGTAGCTGGGTTGTACTGGATGCAAAGGATCAGGGAGAGCCAAGGTAAGCCTCAGAGCCCCAGAAAGAGGCTGTCAGCCCCAGAAAGAGGCTGGCAGGTGTTGCAGGACCAGGGAAGCAGAGAGACGTGAGTGTGGGGCCAGGTCCAGAGGCAGTACTCCTGGGGCCCAAGGAAAGCACCAAGTGGGTCTGGGTGAAAAGGGTCAGGAAGCAGCACTGGCTCCCCAGGTGTCTGGAGCCCCAAGACTAGGAATGGCACAGGGCCCAAGCTTGGAGTAGAGAACAGTGGGGGAGGTGGAAGGGTGAGTGCGGCTGGGGGAGTCAAGAAGTGGAGGGCTGCATGGTATACTTACCCTGAGAGGCCTGAAGGCAGGAGAGCGGGCCAGGAGAATTAGCCAGTGGTGCAGGTCCGGGAAGAAGGGAGAGGTGAGGGCGGAGCCAGGTCCTGTGGAAGCAGTGCTCCTGGAGCCCAAGGAAGGCACCAAGCTGGCCTGGGCAAAAAGGATCAGGAAGCAGCACCATTTCCCCAGGTGTCTGGGGACCCAAGATCAGGAATGGCGCAGGGCCCAAACCAGGAGCAGAGAACAGCGGGGGAGATGGAAGGGCGAATGAGCAAGCCATTCTTCTTTAATGTAACTAAATATTCTTACATAGACTACCTCCAGTTCTACATAATGGAAATAGATAACCAAGCTTCTATCTCAAAGGAAGATTTCCTACTACTGATTCTTTGTCAAGTCACTCTAGATTGAATATATTTTATGAGCACATCATTTGATTTGTCACCCCAAATAAAATTGATCATTTAAGAATGAACAAAATGTTTTTAAGATCAGACATGAGTGTTGAAGGAGAGATTTATGTTCAATAATAATAGATGACAATGGGGGTCAGAGTCACATTCAGAGACAGTTTATTCTCTCCTCCAGACCTACATAGACCTAATCATCCTTGCATCACTTCCATCATCTAATGGATTGTTCTTTGAATGATGCAGCCTTGTACTTTGTTAGTCTGACAACTTTGCAGGTCATGAGAGGAAGTTTTGATTCATGAACTTCTAATGTCAAAAGTCGAGGGCTCTGTTTCAAGCTGAGTTAAGAGGACAAAAAAGAGTCACCTTTTTAGATAGGTTATAATTCTTTGCTGCATTGAAATTATAAGTCTCTAAATTTGGGTTTTTCTTATTGTGTATTTCATGCACTTTGGAAATTCTACATGCCTTACGACCACAGCCTAACTGAATCATATGACTCCACAGCTTAAAAATGATTAAGAGTTCTTCCCCATTCCGAGACTCATAAAAAATAGTGTTTCCTCCTATATGTATAGATAATGCTATGATAATGGTGCCAGAGCTTTTTGTTTCTAATTTTAATTTATTCTATGAAAATTTGATACATGTATACAATGTATCTTGATCATATCTGCCCCTCACACTCCACTTCCACTTACCTGAGATCCCCCCATCATATCACCTTCCTACATTCATGTCTCCCTTTTATATTTATTAGTTATTTATTTATTTCTGAATTTATGCTAACACGCTGAGCCAAATTAGTTCTGCCTATATACACATGGGCATGAAGTCATCAACTGGGAATGGAGAGTCTACCAGCGACATGCTCCTAAAGTAAAGAGACTCTGCCTCCTCCAGTGATCATCAGCTGCCATTAGTTTCTCATGCCTCCAAAGTGCACACATGACCAAGTGTATCCATACATACATGTGTGTATATAACACAAACACCACCAAAAATATAAAAAATACATTGTCTTTTGATTCATGAACATGAAATGTCTTCATATGTATTTGAATTTTCCTTAATTTCTTTTTTATTTATTTTTAGTTTATGTTTTTGAATGTTTTCACCTGAATGTATATAGGTGCACTATGTGCATGCAATGCTTGCAGAGGCCAGAAGATGACACTGGATTCCCTGAAACTGGAGTTACAGATAATTGTTAACCACCAAGTGGGTGCTGGGAAACACATCTCCTGGGTCCTCTGCAAGAGCAGCCAGTTCTCTTAACCACTGATACATCCCTCTAGTCCCTTTCCTTTAATTTTAATTATTTAAGTTGTGCAACACTGTTGAAATTTGTACTGATGTACACTTTATTTTGGCCTTTATATAAATGTGGGTGTTCTTAATTTCTTCAGGTTTTTTAATGCTATAATATAGATATAAGAACAGAATTTTTAGATTGATATTTTGCTTATAACTTTGCTGAATATGTTTACTACCATTAGTAATATATTGTGGTTTCTTAAATATTTTCATTATCTGATAATGGGTAATTTGTGATATATAAATGAGTGGTTTACTTTTACTTCATCTATGGGTACCTTCCTGTTGATACAACCTCCAATCACCCACTAATGCCATTGGCTCTAGCCTGTGGCCTTTCTATTCCCTCCGCTGAGTAACCTCAATCACTGTGACTCAATTTTCAATGGTCTCCAACTTCGTACTGGATAGGTGTCCATACCTGAACACCCAGAACATGTGTCTCCTGACACTAGCAACAACCTATGTCACGAAGTGGACATTACCTACATTTCACTTCCCTAAACAATGAAATAACTGTCCTAGGTCAGGACACATGCTTGTAAGATATGCTGATGTGTGCATCATTTCCTAGATCAAATATCAAGATGATCAGTGGTGGGGATCTCCCCCATCACCTCACATCCAAAGTGAGCTACCCTCTCACCCAGAGTGAATACTGTTCACACTGACTATCCCTTGCAAGATATACTGCCCCTCATGTTACCAGTTCCAGGGGTTTTTTTCTGCTCAGAATCAAGAGCATTGTCTACAGAATTGTTTCAGGTGTGTAATGACTTCATTGCATCTGCTTCCAGGTAACTTGCACAAATATACATGCAAAATTCACATGGGCTCAGATTCATCATTCACAGCTACCTTCAGTCTTTGTGGAAAAAACTCAGCAATTCTTTGAAAATAATCATCGTTTTAAACATTTTTTTTTTTTTGGTATTTGATTTAGTATTTTTTTTTTATGTGTATGAGTGTTATACCTGCATGTAGGTAAGTGTACCCATGTGGTGCAATGCCTGCGGAGGACAAAAGAGGCTATAGGATCCCTTGGAACTGGAGTTATGGACAGTTGTTAGCTGGTTTTCTGCAAGAACAGTGTTCTTAACAGCTGAGCCATCTCTCCAGCCCTCATTTTAAACATCTTAAATAAAATATTCCCTCTGGCCAGGCATAGTGGCACATGCCTATAGTCCCAGCACTTGGAAGGCAGAGCTCAGTGGATTTCTGTGAGTTCAAGGCCTGCCTGGTCTACGTAATGAGTTCCAGGCCAGCTGTGGCTGCAAGGGGACCCTGTCTCAAAAAGACCAAACCAAAAAAAAAAATGTTCCCTCTGTACAATTTTTAAAAGGTGATCTCACAGAAGAGAGAAGAAAACTGATGCTTTGTGGTTAGGAAAGTAAAATTTATAAAACACACACATACATACACACACACACACACACACACACACACACACACACACACCACAGTGCAGTTAGGTAAGAGCAATAAGATCTATAGTTCTGTACCAGACTGGATTTTTTTCTTTTTGAGACAGGGTATCACTATAGTAGGGTTGGGTTGGAACTCACTCTGTAGACCAGATTGGCCTGAACTCTCAGATATCCATCTGCTTCTACCTCCCAAGTGCTGATATAAAAGGCTTGTATACTGAATATCATAAAGGAGTTGAAATTCAGGAACAATAAAATGACTTTTCAAAAAAGTTAATATATTATATTGAAAAAAATAAATTAGAACAATCTTTTTACTTAATTTTACTGATAAGAGTTTTTCTCAGAGTGTAGTTCTTTAATTGGACAGATTTTAGAATATATATCATGATCTTGCTCAAAGTATTTGAGGTTAAGAGAATGAAAATGTCATGGTCAGTATTAATTATGCTCAACACACTGCAGAGTTGAAGTGTTCCATCAAATCATAGAAGAAATTCCTGACATCAGTGCATTCCCTTGAGCTATTTACCTCTAAACCATGTAAACAACTTGAAAATACTTCTGTGGGACAATGAGGTTAAAACAAGTGACCTTCAGTCAGGTCTATTTGAAAATCATCTTGCTGATTTGTATGTAACTGACTTAATTTTCCCAATTCTATTCCTATTCTGCTTATAAAATATAAAAGTGTAGTGTAATGGAAAAATGTATCTCTGTTATTGCTCATTTGCTTATGTTGTCCCCATCTCTTTTTACTGGAAAAGTTGTTCTCTCCTCTCCTGTCATAAGAAATCTTATTTCACTTGTTTAGATATGTTTAGAAGCAGCTAGGCTCATTAAAGTTCATTCTTAGGTGGCACAAATTTTTTATTCAAGAAAGACATAAGAAAGAATGCTTAATTAGTTCATATGTAATACATAAAAAGTTGGGACTGTAGATGGCTCAATGGTTAAGAGGACTGGTTGCTCTTGCCGAGGACCCAGGTTTGGTTCTAGCACCCACATGGCAGTTAACAACCATTTCTAACTCCAGTTCCAGGGGATGTAATGCCCTCTTCTGGCCTCTGCAGGTATTGCATGACATGAGTGCACTTACACACAAGCAGACAAAACATACTCATAAAACAATAAAATAATAAATAAAATATTTTAAAAACATACGTGAACAGTCTTGTTTTACAGTTGTAAATTTCTTTGATGAGGAAATATTTTTGTTTAAATATTAAGAATTTTAACTAGGTTTTTAAAACCTCATTTATACTTGAGCAACATCTTCATCTTTTATCAGTGCTATGGCCTTATCAATAGCTTTCGTTGGTGTAAACACAGGTTTTGGGAATTCCTAATGACCAACAAAACAAGCACAGGGATCCATGAATTAAAACTTGGTTTAATAGACATACAAAGTGTCAGATGTTGTGGGAAAATAAGTAAATTGCAGAAAAAAACTTAAAAAATGCTCAACTCTTTCTTTATGAAGCACATCATTTTAAAGTGCAGGTTGACAAACAAACTGAAGCTACTTCAGTTCAGAGAATTTGTGGTTGAAAATGAGTAACACTAACCATGAAAGTGTTATCAATTAGACTGTAAGTACTCTGTGTGAATACTGAGATGATTTGAATAATAAGTGTCCCACATATGCCTTCATATTTGAATACTTGGTCTCTGGTTGATGGTGTTCTTTGGGGGAATTTATGGAACTTTTAGAATGTGAAGTCTTGCTGGAGGAAGGACATCATTGGGGGTGGGTTTTGATAGTTTATAGCCTCACCTCCAGTTTGTTCTCTCTGCTTCTTATGAGTAGTTGAGATGGGTTCTCAAAACTTACTGCTCCTGCATCCATACTCCCCCACCATTATGGACACTCGCCTTCAGGAACCATAAGCCAAAATAAACTTTTCCTTAATTTGCTTCTGGTTGTGGTATTTTATCACTAAAACAAAAAAGTAACTAATACAAATATGTTCTTAAAAACAATATGTTTGAAGAAAATTTAAACGTCACATGAAAATATACAAAGAATCTCATGGCAGTGATGTTGCTTAAGAAGAGGTTAATTAAACCTTGGAATGTGCTTGAGGTTTAACAATGACATTAAATCAAACCTACCTTCACACATAATAATTTTAAAAAAGTATTTTAGTTATTATTTTCACTTTATGTGTATGAGTGTACTGCCTGAATGTATGTAAGCGCACCTGTGTTGTAGTGTTGTGTAGTGTCCAAGAAGGTCAGAAGACGGTGACAGATTCCGCTGGAACTGGAGTTACTGATGGGTGTTAGCAACCAAGTGGGTGCTCAGAACTGAACGATGGTTCTCTCTAAGAATAGCCAGTGATCTTAACCACTGAGCTATCTCTCCAGTCTTCATATATACTAATTTTCAATCCAAATATGTGTTCAATTTCCAAGAACTGTCTAATTACACTCCAATACTTAGGAAGATCCTTTGGTTCATTTCTGATGGATCCTTGTCCCTTAGATTTTAAAGTTCGTTTTAGGAGAAAATCTCCTTTGTGGAGTAATTTGCTTCAAATATCACCATCTTTTCATATTTTGATATTTGATTGCAAAGTTGTTCTTTTAGTGTGTGAAGACATACATTATCAAGTTTAATCCAATTTTCAGGGGATTATACCTATTTAAGAATGTTATAAATTAATTATTTCATTATTGTTTTTTTAACATTACTGCTTACATGTTTCTTGGAGTATGACTAAAATTCTTAGAGTATGAAAACCAGCAATGGGCAAATCATTATCCCCTTCATCAACAGAACTTCATCAAATACACATGTAGAGAAGAGAATAGTACAATACTAATACAGACAGGATACACAAGTAGTTGAGGCTTTGATTCTTCCCTCACTGGATTTTATTATGAGGGTGGTGAAAAGGATGGGAAAATAAGATACCAGGACTACAGCAAGAGCAAGGATTTTAACTAACCTTGAAATGATGAGTATCATCAATTTATTGATATGAGGGTCAATACAGGAAAGGCCATACAATGGAAAGGCATTACAAAAACAATGCCTGATTACGTGAGACCCACAGAAAGTTAACTTGAATGAGAACCCTGTATGAATCACAGAATGCTGGTTTCTTGGTACCTACACTCCTATGGTCATCTGGAGGCAGAGCTTCTTGGACATCATGGTATGGTATTGCAGCGGGTTGCATATGGCCACACAGTAGTCACAGGGCATTGTGGATATGAAAGAAATCTACCTTTTCAGTAAGACAGAGAAAATAAAACTGTGTCATACATTTATAACAGGAATTTCTTCTGTTTAGGGTTGCATATAGAAGCACGAGTGAGGAGTTATTTAAAGGGCCATGGGTACTTTACCAGTGGCTATACTACTGAAGAAAATGCCTCTCTTTTCCCCAGCCATCTTTGTGTATAGCTCCTTAAGGAGGATTGCAGCCTCATGAGTCCTTCTTCCCTCTATGAGAGGATGTTGGTTGACAAAATCTAGCATGTTTGTGCAGGTAATCAAAGCTGCTCTGAGTTCAAGCCTACAAGGGCCATGCCATACCCTGAAGACAGTATTTCATAATACTCACCTCTTCCTCTGGCTCTACCATTTTTCTGCCCCTGTTTTGCAATGTTTTGAGTAGGAACTTTTGGAGGAAACATTGTTGCATTTACAGTGAAAGTCACAGACTTTAAAATTACTTATATTTTTGTCCTACTTAGCTTTAACTGTCAACTTTGCATGGCCTAGAATCATCTGAAAAAAAAGTCTCAGTCGAGGGATTAGATTGGCCTGTGGGCATGTCTGTTCTTTGATCTCAGACATGAACTTCTCCATGAGAACCTTCACAGGTGTTTGTAATTGAATTTGAATTTATTTTTACTTTTGTTCTCAGCAGTTCTTACTTTCTTTTATAGTACAGTTTCCACTTACTCATGCATATTCCTCAACTATGTGTAATTCTATATTGTTGGTACCTCTTTGGAGCTCTTTTCGGGAAAGTGAGTTAGATCCTCAGTGCATAGTCATTGATTTGACCATAATATATGTGTATATATGAATGCATATATATCACATTCTAGAAAAGGTAGCGAGTAAAGGGGACACAGGGTGTGAACATGGTTATGGATAAGATCTTTTTAGATTTTAGAAATAGCTTTTTTAAGGAACTCATGATCTAGTAAGAGACAAAGATGTATACAATGCTATGTAAGGTATAACTCATACTGTGATATACAAAGAGATAAACGTGTTTTAATGATGAGTCAGAAAAAACAGAAGATTGTGGTCCTGAAAGAATACAGAAGGATACCTCAGG
>NW_008339470.1:218284-241510 GCF_000622305.1 Nannospalax galili | reverse complement strand
AAATTAGCTGAGGTATCATCACAACAAAAGCCTGGAAATTTGATGAAAGGCAAAATAAAAAATGTTTAGTATGGTAGGATGGCTTAGACTTACATATATATTACACAGGGATACTTGCAAATGAACCCACGGAAATGCAAAACTTGGTAGAAAAATGTACCTATTTGGATCTCTCATTTTGTCTTTCCTTCCATAAACTTTTCCAAAGAAACTTTTATTTTATAAGGTCACAACCAACTCAGTGTTATTACAAAAATGTCTAATTCAGCCTGGTCTACATAGTGAGTTCCAGGACAGTTGGGGCTACAGGGAGACCCTGTCTTAAAAAGGCCAAAAAGAAAAAAAAAAGTCTAATTAACCTACTAACATGGTAACATATAGGTAATATGGGAGGTATCATCACTAATCAGTTCTGTGGCAATATTTAGTGGTCTTATCTTCCTAATTGTTCTGTCTTTTGTGCTGTGTCATGCTTCTTCCTTTGCGCTTAATAATGCTTGTGTTATGTCAGCCTGTATCTTCTTTTGTTCTGTGATATTCCTGTGATTATTTCATCTGCTCTGCGGTTTTGACCATCATCTTTGTCCTTGTGGTTTCAGTAGAAGATATTGTAATCATTTAGTTTGCACAGTATGCCAGTAAAATAATCTGGAAAATCTTCTAAATATGTATCATTCTCCCATAAATTAGATACATGTAACAGCATTCTAAATACTATGACTATTATAAAGCACAAATAGAAATGAAAAAGTACAAAGTTAATAAAATGATCTGCAAATTTTATCTACAAAAAATACAAAAATAGTGTCTAGTGCTTATTTACAGTTCTTTATTGATATATAGCTGTTTAAAAATCAGAAAAATGCTGATATATGACTGTGGTGATTTGAATGAAAATGTCCCCCATAGGCTCCAAGTATTTGAACATTTTGTCCAAAGTTGGTGGCACTGTTTGGGGAGGTCTTAGAAGGTGTGGCTATCCTAGAGGAAGCATGTCACTGGGGGGACAGGCTTAGAGAGTTCTTAAGTGGGGAAGAGAAGGGTGTGTATCACCAGGTGGCTTCATGTATTCCTCAGTTCTTGAGTTTGAAAACCAAGTTGATTCAATGTGTTATAGTCCGTGTGTTACTCATCTGATAGCTAATGAACCATTTCTCCCACACATTGCAAGTTGAGCATAGCTGGTTATAGCCATTCCACTTCACCTCACCGTCTCTGGATGTGCTTTGATGCCAGAACCATGAAGACCTACTTGAACCTGGTGTGATGAGTGCTGAGGTTGAATGATGAGTTGTAATGAGCCAGGAGCTTCTCCATATACCTACACAAGTCGAAGTGAGTCTCCTTGGGAGAACTAAGTGGAGAAAATGTTCCAAGTAGAGGGAGATGGGAAGGAGATGGATAAAGGAGCATTAATAGGGAAATATTTTTATATTACACATACTGTTTCATATTTTATATAAACCACTTTTAAGGGAATTATAAAAATAAAGTCAGTTACATACAAATCACCAAAATCACCTGCAAACAAACTTGACCACAGGTCATTTGCTTGAAACCCATTGTCTCACAGGACATTGTTAAGTACATTTAAGTTGCTCATTTGGCTTGAGGGCTAATATCTCATGAGAATACTCTGATGTCATTGCAGAAAATTCCTTTAGGATTTCATAAACCTTTAACTCTGCAGTGTGGTGGACACAACTATCACTGACCTTCAGAGTTTTCATTCTCTCAAGTCCAAATAACAAAATACCTACGTATTCACAAATTCTGAGACTGGCACCATTAAACAAACAAACAAACAAAAAACCTCTGCATTTAGAAAAACTCCTTGATAAACTCAAGGTAAGAGAGGTATTCTAACAGTTTATTTTGTAATAAATCAAATTTACTTCTCTGAAATTTTACTATTTTTTCTTTCCTAAATTTCAGCTCTTTCATGACCTTCATAGTTCTTCTCAAAATTGAAAGGTATGTGAAAATAGAATGCAGCATAGCACAATAATTAATGTGACATTCTGACAACATAAAATTTCAGAATATACTAGAAAAAAATGCAAAATATAACCAATCCAGCCACATATATTGCAAGTTATTTCTACTTTGCTTAATTAAATGGATTGTATTTAGTTATTGGAAAAAAGAGATATTTACTGCTTTCCTTTTGATCTTTTATTTATGGAAATACAAGTCAGTATGTTCAACTGTATCACTAATAGCATGAACTAGACTTTTGAAGCAAAACAATGTTTACTTTCCTATGTTCTCTTAAAATTTAAAATTTTTCTGAGATTTAAAAACTGAAATTTAAAGATAACCTTGTCTTATTAACTTGTTGATGAGCGAATCATACAAGTGAGGATTTTAAATTTTTTCCTTACAGACTCCTCTTAAAGGTAATGGCTTTATATAGAGAGTAGAGTTCATGCAGGGTCATTACTGAGGTCGCCATCATATGTCATTAGAGAAAAGGTTGGAATTAGATTTTTTTGCTACCCACTGCATAATCATCTTTCACAGAAATGTGTACCAACTGACTTCAGAATTTTTATAATCTAATAAGGAAATGTTTCAGATATATATTTAAGGAATCAGAGCAATACAGACTAGTCACAAGAAACTGTGGATGTTGTTGCACAATGAGAGACATGTGACACAAAGAAATGACATGCCCCACAAGTAAGAAAATGAGGTCAGTTTGGTCTGGAAATTTGATTTAAAATTCTATTGAGTAACATTGCTTATAAAATGTCCCCTAGAAAAGAGAGGAAGATTTAGATATTTGGAAGAACTCAATGGTAATAATGTCATAGGCAGAGTCAATGTGAAAGCCACTGTAACACTGGGAAAAGGCAAACAAGAGGTGACTGTCAAGGAACATTTAGCTCTTCTATCCAAGGGAATTTCATTAAACATGAATTGTCACCCTAACTTTAGTCTTTACTAATCTTTCTGCAATCTCTAACATAATAATTTATCACTAATGACTGTTTCTTTGTTTATTTACTTTGATATAAAGTCTCAAGCATTCCAAGCTGACTTTAACTCAATAAGTAACTGAGGGTGACTGAAACTCTAATCCTCCTGCCTCCAACTAGTGACTCTTGCAATTACAAGCAAGCTCCACAATGCCTTGTTTATGTACTGCTAAGAAGCAAATCCAAAACTTCATGCATGATGAGCCCTCATCCTACCAACTGAGCTGCACCCCATGCCTCCCACACCCTTAAAACTCTCCTTCTTCTAGGAAAACATGAAAACAGCTTTCTCATATTTGCAGGACAACCAATTTAAATTTATTTTAAAGATTAAAAAACTGACGCTAAACTTCAGTAAAACAAACCAAATTCTAGTATCCTTCATTTATCCATTATCTTTACAAATATGGAGAAAGATAGACTTTCTACTTTAAACATTCTCCCTGGAATTATGAAAATATTCTAGTGAATTTCAAAATTGCTGACATTTTAAGAGAAAAATAAACCCCCAAACTACAGGAGCTGCATTCCAGAAACAGCAGGAGATGTTTAATGAAGTAACGCCAAAGTTAAACAAAGAAAAATAAGTGGGAAATTATATGCTCACAATTACAATCTTATTTTTTTCACTTGTCGATAGAGAAGCTGGAGATGACTGAGGACAACTACTCCTGGACAGCAGAGTTCATCCTCATAGGATTTACAGACCACACAGACCTGAAGGTCCCTCTGTTCCTGGTGTTCTCTGCCATCTATCTGATCACCATGGTGGGGAATCTCGGACTACTGGCCTTGATATACAATGAACGTCGTCTTCACACACCCATGTACATCTTTCTGGGCAATCTGGCTCTGATGGATTCCTGCTGCTCCTGTGCCATCACTCCCAAGATGTTAGAGAACTTCTTTTCTGTGGACAGAAAGATTTCCCTGTATGAATGCATGGTGCAGTTTTACTTTCTCTGTCTTGCTGAAACTGCAGACTGCTTTCTTCTGGCAGCTATGGCGTATGACCGCTATGTGGCCATATGCAGCCCACTGCAGTACCACACCATGATGTCCAAGAAGCTCTGCCTCCAGATGACCATAGGAGCCTACATAGCAGGAAACCTGCATTCTGTGATTCATATAGGGTTCTTGTTCAGACTAACTTTCTGTAGGTCTCATGTAATCAAGCACTTTTTTTGTGATGTCCTTCCATTATATAGACTCTCCTGTGTTGACCCTTACATCAATGAATTGATGATTCTCATCTTTTCAGGGTCAGTTCAAATCTTTTCTATTACTATAGTTCTGATATCTTACTTTTGTATCCTTTTCACCATACTCACAATGAAGTCCAGAGAGGGAAGGAGCAAAGCCTTATCTACTTGTGCATCCCACTTTCTGTCTGTGTCAATATTCTATGGGTCTCTTCTCTACATGTATATTCGGCCGAGTTCACTTAATGAAGGAGATAAAGAGATACCTGTTGCTATTTTTTATACTCTAGTAATTCCTTTACTAAACCCTTTTATCTATAGTCTAAGAAATAAGGAAGTAATAAATGTGATTAAGAGAACCACGAAGAAGAGACTATTCTGTAATGTTGTGAAATAAGTATCTCCCTTAGACAGTTGATATCCATTTGGTGATACTAGTCTCAAAATCTGCAGGTACTGAGGAAGTAGAAATGTGCCTCTCTCTAAAAGAAAGTATTACAGCATTAGTACTATTTGAGTCAAATTAGTTCAAAAATAGATATTCTGATAAATTGTAATTCTAATTTCTAAAGTACTGGAGAACAATTTTAGTGAACTGGAAAACAATTACAATTATTCATGAATGTAACTGTTTCTGACAAATCCAACCAAATTTCGCAAAACAATTAGTGTATATTATAGTAATCTTCACCTTAATGTCATCAAATTTCTTGATTCCAAAGCATAATCAGAGAAATCTCTGATTTTCAGATTCTAAGTTCTCAGATATTAATAGGGTCAGTAGTGAGAAGTAAGATGTGTGTTTGTATATGATTTTT
This sequence comes from Nannospalax galili, assembly GCF_000622305.1. Classification (NCBI taxonomy): domain Eukaryota; kingdom Metazoa; phylum Chordata; class Mammalia; order Rodentia; family Spalacidae; genus Nannospalax; species Nannospalax galili. The sequence goes on along the minus strand of NW_008339470.1, from coordinate 236,509 downwards.
AACTTGACTTTAGCTCTTTCAAGATAAGATGCCATGAAATTTGTTTATGTAGTGTGTCCTCTATAATCACAAATATTTTTACATTCTTTTATTTTTGTAGTCTCATTCTCTGAAATAGAGTATCTGTATTTTCGTGGTTTGTCAATTTGTATTTAAAAATGATGTCTTTATTATGAAATCCCTAATGATTTTAATTTTCATGTAATTTTATTAATTGTTCATCAATATTACAATTTATTAAATATATTCTTTAAATTAATTTTTCTCCTATTATTAGTTAGTAATTGTGTTGTTATTTAGTTTTGTTGTATTTGGGTCATTAGCAGCACCAAAATATGCAATGACTTTAGTGAAAACTCTTGATGTGTTCATAACATAAAGAACTGTTGGTCAAGTCTTAAATAAGGTAGAAAACTATAAATTTAAAACAAAAATAACTTACTAGAAATACATTATCTGCTAGACACTGAAACTTTTCATATATATTATGTACCAACTAATTAGGTACTTTTTTGTTTTTCCTTTTAAAAAAATCTTCATACATAGCTAAATACACAACAAAAAATAATGCCAGATAGGAGAGACCTTCTTTTGAGTTGTTGGCCAGGGTGGCCCAAAAGACTCCCAGATAGTAACCCAGCATAGAACTAGGAAAATGAACAGCAGACCCCAAGCTTATCTAAAGGAATATTGACAACTGATTGCTGCTAGATGAGAAACAGCTGACCTTCCTAAAACAAAGACCTCTAGATAGGCTGACTAGGTTCACCAGATGGACAACCACTGGGGAACAGCTGGGGGTGCCAACTACACTGCAGACAGTAACAGGGATGACAGAGTATAAGAACTCTATGGGTGATGGGAGGCTATGGGAGGGTGCCATCTGAGAAGTGGGTATATAGATGAATAATATTTGGATTTTCTGTGTGATATACACAAAAAAAATCAACAAATTTAAAAAATGAGTAAAAAAATCTTCATACAGTGAACTGTTGAATTGCTTGTCCAAACTCATCCTGGCAAGCCAAATACATCTGGTCTCTAAAATCAATATTGCCTTTTCCCCACATGCCTATGTTTTATGAAATGAAGGTTATATTTCCTCTAGGGTTTAGCTCCTAAGTAACATTGGAATTAAACCGTATCTTACAGATTGGAAAAGAATATGTTTACAAAGAAACAAGTGAATCTGACCAAAGTGTTTGTGGAAATGAGTGTGTCAGTGGGAGTGGGATGTGGGGAAAACAGTGGACAGAACCAATAGCATGGCAAACTATTCAAGAGAGTTTGGGGTGAGTGTGGGACACAGGAAAGAAGTGGATCATGTAATTTAGAATCATGTAATCACCACCCTCAGCATCTGAATTTCCTTAGAAGCATCAGATATGGAGAATTCTTGGCAGCAGGTTAATATGACTGTATCTCCAAGGAAATTGATTTGGTAATGGTTTGATTGGAAAGAAATTAGAATTGGGCAAACTTCAACAGTTCATATCTTAAGTGATTAAAGCAGAACTTGAAAACAAAGAAAGGAGCTAGGTGCCCACAGATAAACATGTTAAAGTAAAGCATATACTTTCAGGATAATAAAATGAAGAAGGTAGGAACCCTCTTCCTTTATTAAGTATGCCACAGCCAATGTTGCATTAACAGAATCATGTCTGACACATTTTAGCATTCAGTGATGTTTAAATATTCATTCAGTAAATATTTCATTCAAAGCAGTATCAATATAAATACCTTGAATTAATAAGCAATAGGCTTACAATTTTGTCTTTTGAATGATTTTTGATTTTTGGTTTTAATTTCTGATGTGGGGAATGTTGATGAGTCTATTTTGTCAGAAATTAGAAAACCTACACATGGTTGTTTGTTAGTTCCATTTGCTTGGAATACCTTTTTACACTAAGGTGTGTATATCTTTGATGGTAAGATGTGTTTCTTGGAGGCAGCAAAAAGGTGGATGCTGTTGTCTAATTCAGTCCGTCAGTCTTTGTCTCTTTATTGTGGAATTTATGCCTTTAGTAATCAGTTTTATTATTGAAATATGTACATTAATTCCTGTCATTTTGTGATTTTTTTTGTTTTTTTCTCAGACCTCTTTTGATTACCAAACTAGCCTGGTTTATTTTTTCCCTGTGGCCTCTTCAGTGCTTTAATCTTTGTGTTATGATTGAAGTATTCCTTCTAGTATCTTCTGCAGAGCTGGCTTAATAGTCATAAATTCCTTTAATTTGTTTTTGGCATGGAAATTTTTCATTTCTCCTTCAATTTTAATAGTTTTCCTGGATAGGGTAGTCTGGGTTGACAGATGTGGTCTTTCAGGACCAAGAACACATCTTTCCAGGCCCTTCTGGCTTTAAAGATTTCTGTTTAATAATCAGGTGTTATCCTAGTGAGTTTGCTTTTGTAAGTGACTTGAACTTTCTTTCAGCTTTCAATACCTTTTCTTTATTCTGTTTCTTTAATGTTATAATGATAATATGTGGTAGTGAATTTCTTTTCCAGTCTTGTCTAGTTGATAGGCCTCTTGTACCTGGATGGGCATCTCTTTCTCTAGGTTTGGGAAATTTTCCTCTTTGATTGTACTGAATATATTTTCTGTGCCTTCACTATGATATTTTTCTTCTTCTATGGCCATATTTGAAACTTACATCTTTTCATGGTGTCCCAAAACTCTCCCATTTCCTTTCACATATTTTTTAAAATTTCTCATTGGAGGTGTAATTTTCTTTAAGAGATTTTAGAATTAATTTATTAATAATTGATGCTCATAATGAAAATATTTTGTGCAATTTACTGATAAAGCATTTGGGGCCTAGGAATTTTTGTTGGGGTAGTTTATATAATTATAAATTCAGTATATTATTATGAGTCTATTCAGATTTTCTAACAATTCTTGAATCATCTTCAATGATCTATATTCTTATGTGAATTTGTCCATTTCAGAGGTTTTCTAATTTGTTGTCATACAATTGTTCACAGTAGTCTATTTCACTATAGTCTATTTCACTGCTAAATTATCAGTGGTAATGTTTCTTTTTACCATACCTGAATTTAATAAGTTAATTCTTTTAATTTTTTCTTAGTAGTCTAATTAACTTCCTGTCAATTTTGTCCATCTTTTAAAAGAAGCTTTTATTTTCTCTGTTTCTTTCTTATTGTCTCATTAATTCCTGTTTTAATATTTATTATTTCTTTATACTTCCTGCTTTGGTTTTAGTTTTCCTTATTTTTCTCACAGTGAAAGTTGGGTTATTTATTTCAAAATTACTCCCTCATAATTTAAGTGTTTCCAATAATAAATTCTCCCAGTAAGCATGACTTTATCCGCATCTCAGAAAATTATGTTGTGTTTTCACTTCTACTCATATTGAAGAATTTTCAATTTTCCTTTGATTTCTTCTTTGAGTCATTGATTACTTAGGCTTCTTCCATGCTAAATAGGGATATAGGATGTGGCAATTGGGGTACCCCTTCAGTGGGTCTACCTAAAAGACTCCCAAATTTTGTAACTCTTAACTGTAGCAAAAAGAAAGTCCTTCACTGGTACCTAGGAGATGTGAAGGAGAACTAAAGGCAAGAGCAGTTAGCATTACAAGTTCTAGAAAGGGAACTAGGAAAAAAGTCAGAACAGGGCAAATTTCAAATATCCAAGTTAAAGTCCATTGGAATTTCTCGATGAGGGCTTCCAAAATCATCCATCTATTGGGTTCCTCTTCATTTTTCTTTTGGCCATCAAGGCTGGACTCAAGAGTGATGAACTCAGGATTTGTTTTCAGGCACTTTGATAGCCATTGGAGTGGCTAGCATCAGTGTCAGTTCCCTCTCAAATGGCTCCTAGACAGGAAGAGTAAACAAATTCAGCCATCATTTACGTTTTAGGCTAGAACAACAGTGGGCTTGCCTTTCTTGCCTCCAGTTAGGCATAGCAGTATTGTAGACCAAGATTTGAAGTCTTTCATCTGAGTAGCATTTTCTTGTTAAGAACAAAATCATCAATGGGAAACAATTGTCCAAGTAACATCTTATAAGAATTTAAGTCTAATATCTGGGAAATGTAAGCTTGTGAACTCTTAAAGAAATATACAGATCACTTTCATATTTGGATATACTTTCCTTTTGAGTGTTTAAGACCATACATTTGGCCCAAATTAACCAATTTACTTTTACTTCTACTTTTACTTTTAAGGTCATCTGAGGATCTGTTCCTCGGGGGTCATATGGGCTTTGAAGGCGCCCCTGGCTCCTTAGACCTTCCTTTTACCAGTTCCATCTATGTGAGGATAAGTCAGAAGCCTTGCTGGGCCATGGTTTTGATTGGAAACTTTGAGGAAATGTTTGCACTGTGTGTACCTTCCTCTTTACAGACCGGACATTGGTTCAAGTCCATTTGGTGGGGCCTCCATGGCCTCCCTGAACAAGATAACATGTGACTCATAACAGTTACAGGACATTTCAAGAGATTCTCCATAGGCCCCTGGAACTTAGTTGACCTTAGAGGGCAAGGGGCAAAAAATTGTCACTTTAAGTCCCTCTGACCAGATTAGTATAGGTCTCAAAGTATGGCTGTTAAACACCCAAGAAGGTTAGTTACACTAATCTGGTATTTTAATTACAATGTGCTATATAGATAAAGCTTGGGCGAAAAACCAAATGTTCTCAGATAAACCTCAACTGGACATATATTTTGTTCCTTAAACTGGTTGACTAAGCTATGATCTTAGAAATTTTAAGATTATCTATATATTATCTTTGTCTCTTCCTTGATATAGCATAACAAACTTACAAAGACTTTTATCACTTGCTTAGCCTCTCAGTTTTTTCTATTCTGAAAATATCCAGCCATCATAATCTTTGTACATAAATCCTTCTTAATAAAATATCTCCATTCCCATAGCCTTCTAAAATCTTTCACCTTCCCATTTTCTTTCTTAATAACCATGAGACAATCACATTAACAAATTTTTCATCTGTTGTGAAAATTTTCTTCTTGGAGATACTAAGCAATGTTTATCCCTTTTTAAGATTCTAGTGTCAAATACATGTCTGATTACATTAAAGTTTTCCCTGGGGAACCAATGAATTTACCAAGCTTACTTACAGAGATGACTGAGGGATTACTGAGGTGTATAGGTGACCTGAGAGTATTTACATTGGAAAGCCTTTACCCAGCATGGATCAAGCCTTCTCTTCCTAGCCTTCCCCAGATTATATGCTTAAGTCCTCCCCAAATCCAGGAGACCATGTGTTATTAGGGCAAAAATTACATGCAGTTTGCTGGGAACAGTGGCTGGATACTCAGGTGATGGTCCAATGACCATGCTCACCCTTTCTTTAATGAAGGAGCACAACTGTCAACAAGCCCAATTGTGATGATCTTTTGCTCATAGGCACAGCTGAAGTCATGAAGACAGTCATTTGACTCAGAGGAGAGTGTTGTGCAGCATAGTCTTATTGAAATAACATGAATCTATATTACACACATAAGATAATGTAATGAGTAAATCTTATCCGTGCACACAGTGTACTTCATAAGCTCCAAGGTAAACCTTATAAAAAATACAAGACAGTTTAAAATCTTTTTACCTTATGTAGTTTAGAGAATGGTCTACCAAAACCTTGCTTTAGGTTTGAAGGAGACATTCAAGGATTCTTTCTGCATTTTGCCTAGTTAATCTTATCCTGCCCATGTAGGACACCACCATACATCAAACTTCTGGAGCAAACATTGGCCCTGTTGCATTAGGGAAATTAGCTAACTTCTAGTGATTAAATAAGTTAGGGAAGATTTCCTGATCTGGCTCCCTTGTGGACTGAACCTTAATATCCTCTTAAATCTTCCCTCTGACCCTTTTCCTAAAAGTAATAAACTGCACATCCATATTTTACTTTTTAAACTAAGGCAAGACTGCTAACTTGCAGGGTGAATTCTTTGTCTGAATTAGAAAAACCATAATTCACCATTTACAATCTTGGAATAAGTACCCATGACCTGGAGAATAAGGAACACAGAAAACAAAATAACTTGGAAAGGGACAATATCAGAATGTTCTTTTCCTTTAATCTGTCCATGACATTGTAACTAGAAAGTACCCAGATCATGATGGGGCAGGAACAAAAGCAAGCATAGGGCAATGAGGGGAATACTCTATTTCAGAGGAAAACAAGTTTGGGATCACAATACAGACAGGGCAGAAATGAAGACCAATGAAGGCCACATCTTAAGCCTCCCACCCAAGTAGGCTATTCTTTTTTATCTCGCATTGTTGTAGATATGTGCTGGTAGTAGCTTGTTCCTTGTAAGGTTTGGCCCTGGAGTTCAGCAAATTCCCATGAGTTTCCCAGGTCTAACCATCACAAAAGGTCAGCTCCCTTTGTACCTGGCTAGTCTTGAAGGTATATCACTAAAAAAAATTCAAGTTCCCTTTAGAAACTGACAAATATACTATGCAAAACAGTAATAATTCAAAATAGTCACTTTTAAAAATCAGCAAATATACTATACAAAAGATGTCAAAATCCAAATAATTCCTTTAAAATAGACAAATATGTCATCTAAACAATGTCAAAACCTAAAATAGTCTCCTTTAAATCAATAAATATGTAAAACAATGTAAAAACTTTAAAAAGCCATCTTTAAAAAATATCAAATATACCATACAAGCAGTTAAAACTCAAAGTAATCCCCTTTAGAAACAGGCCCAAACAATGTTAAAATTTAAACTCCCATTTTGGAGATCTGGCATTACTCCCTTAGTCTGACATAAAAATGTATTGACCTTATTATAAAGCAATAGAGACTGTTAGAATCTCTTGTTTTTCTATGATGCCATCAAGAAAATAAATTGCAAGAGGATTAGGACATATGATTAAATGCCTTCAGTTCAGGAATTCCTAAGTTATCATGAACTAGATCTCACCAGTACTGGTCATTTCCTGGGTATCGCCATTTTGAATTATGCCATGTGGTTGAATTAAGACGGCAGCAAGGTCACACAGGTCACCGCCATTTTGAAAATGTTACTGTCCAAGATGGCAAACAAGCCATGTGACTGTCCCTATATTGATGATGTCATCAACCAAGATGGAGACCAGATCACCTGGTTACCTCCCTCTTGGTGAGGTCACTAGTCATAATGGCAACAAAGCCACATGGCTCCCTTAGTGAGCCAAGCATGATAAAACAAGCCCATCCCCCAACTGGATACAAGCCCTGTGGGAATCACATGCCTCACAGATTAGATGTGGACAGCAACCCTTTCTAACTTTTAGAAAGCACCCAGTTAAGTTAGACTTGCTATAACAAGAGAAATTATCCTCAGATATATAGGCCCCAAATAGAAAAGCAAAGCAAAGGAATCTACATCTTTAAACACACATTGCAGCTATAAATGTGAAGCAATGTCCTCTGGATCTCTTCATTCCAAGATACAAGCTATGCTGGAAAAGAAACTCGTGAAGGCAGCAGAACAGGGTGCTATGTCCTGCACATAAATCATTAGGTTGTTGCGCTGAGAGGACATGTCTCACCAGAGCACAGTATGACTCTCCTTGTTCACTGAAATTTAGATTGCTTAGATCTAGTTAGAAAAGCAGCCTCACCAGGCCATGGTCTGAGCACAGCTTGCTTGGTGACCAACAGGGCCTGTGGTTCAAATTCTGAGCCCCTCTGCCTAAGAAAAAGTTCAGGAAAGAAATGGCTTTTAAAACCTTTTTTTTTCCTTTTGTCCAGGAGGCAAGCAGTTTGCTACCATCGTAAATGCCCCAGGGCAAGATAGCAAGATAGATAAAGAAGGAAGTTTAGTTGTTTATGAAAGCCAAATTCAGTGTAAACTTGAAAATCTCTGCATGATCACCAAATAAATAAGTTATTAGAATTTGGCAGGGAGGTCCCTTCGTGGTTGCCAATATGAAACAGGGAGAAAGAAGATCCTAGACAGTTCTTACTCTCATTCATAAAAACATTTAAGAACGGACCCAAATGGAAACTTTTACAATTTTATTAGAATCTTAAAGAAAAATCCTCAGGACAGATAAGCTAGTAATCTTGGCAGCTGCCTTGAGGAGGAGAATGGAGGAGAGAAGGAAAGAAAGCCATAAAACCATGCAGATTTAAAGTTTACATGGGAGTCAGAGACGTGGCTGACTGGCAGCCACATGGCTTGGAGAAGGAATCTTTAAAGAAAAAGTAAAGAAGTACAAGATGCTAGGGGCAGCCCAAAGCCTTAAAGAAAGCATGTTTAGAAAGAAAATCATGAAGAATAAAATGTAGATTATGTTTTTCCAATGAATTCAGAAAAGTGAGAAGACTTAAAAACTACATGACTGTGGCTGGTCCTGAAGTTCTGCCAGGAGTGTGCTTTTTCTTTCTATACATTTGTGAATTTTCCATTTTCTTAGGCTATTAATTTCCAATTTTGTTGCATCACATTATAGTAAAAAATGTAGCTTATATTCCTTTTATATTAATAAGTCCATGGAGATTTGTTGTAGCTGCCTAGTGTATGGCATGAACTGCAGAATGCTCCATGAGAATTTTGGAAGAATATATGTCCTATTATTAGGGGGAGTTTCTTTAGCTGTCTGTTACATCTAGTTTGTTTTTGATGTTGTGAAAGTCTAGAATTTCTTGTTGATCTTCCCAGTTGTTGTTTAATCAAGTGTAGGGTGTTCAAGATTTTAGTTGTGTTTATCAGTTTATTTTCCTCTTCTGTCAGTCTGACATAAATTTTGCTTCTCTATTTTTAGATGTATGCATGTTTATAATGGTAGCAGATTCCTAATGGATTGACCTTGCATAATTGTAAGAAGTTGCATTTGATCTCTAGCAGTATTTTTGTTATTTTTGTTATTTTGGAGTCTAACTTGTCTTGTACAGGTATTGACGTGCCACTTTAATTATGGTGGATATGTGTTTGCTTTTCCTATTATTTTCCTTTAGTCTATTTGTATCATTGATTATAAACATAGCTTCAACAGCTTGGAATATCTGAATCATTTATCAAACCTGGCAGTTTTAATTTTTATGATATTTATTCAATATTTTTATGTTTCATATAATTAATGTATTTAGATTTATGTATTACATTTCACTTTTTATTTTCAGTGTCTCATATATTCTTCTTCCTCGTGTCTTCATTCACTTATTCCATTTGTGTTAGGTTAATACTTTCTCTTATTTTTTATTATAGAGTATCATGCACATAATAATAAAATCAACTTCAAATTTACACTAAATTAATTACAGCAATATATAGAAAATTCCCTCCTGTTTCACACTACTTACTTTGCCTCTTTTGTGGTATTACATTGTGATGTATATTAAATATACATGTGTTACAAGCATATGTATTGTTACAATTTTTACTTTTGCAATATGCTATTTTGTCCCCGGCCCATGTTGGATACCATCCAGCTCCTGAGTGCTGTTACTGGAAATTCTGTTATACATATCCTTCATTTCTATGTGTTCCAGCATCAAAATAACACTATACACATATTAATTTCTATAATTACTTTTTAAATAACCCATGAAAGCATAAAAATTAATTCCATAGAGATTTTTGTTTTTTCTATGAATGTGTGCTATCTTCTATGGGCACTTACTTTCAATATTTATTACAGGGTGGGTCTACTTGAAAGAAATCTGATGCTGATTTTCATATAGTTTGTTAACGCTAAAGCTCTATGGGAATAGAATGTCTATTATGTCTAGAGGGCAGAAACTTGGTCGAATTATAATATTTAGAAATAGGGCCTTTGAGTTGTGATTAGGATCAGGTAAGGTTATCAGTGTGTTGTCACCAAAGCTAAATATTGATGGATACAAACATAGAGAAAGGAACATAAGACATACATGCATACTTATTTGTTGAATATCATCATGTGATGTCCTATGCCATCTCAGAACTCTGCAGCAAAAATACTGTAGCCAGATACACCTCTCAAACTTGGAGCAGCAATGTGAGATGCAATAAGATTCTTTTTTAAAGGTTTTTATTAATTTATTTTTTATTTTATGTTATGAGTGTTATGCTTGCATGTTTGTAAGTGCACCTGTATCATGCAATGCCTGCGGAGGTCAGATGAAGGTGTCAGATCCCTTCTAACTGGAGTTATGGACAGTTATTAGTCACCACGGGGTGCTGGGAATCAAACCTGGATCCTCTGCAAGAGCAGCCAGTGCTCTTAACCACTGAGGCAGCTCTCCAGTCCTGCAATACAATTCTTTTCTTACCTAATTTGTGGTTGTGAGTTTTAGCAACAGAAAACAGACACATAACTGAAAAAGTCTTTCATTTGCATTTACCTTTGGAAAATATTTTTGCCCAAGCAAACTACAGCCTTAGAATACATTATCCAGCTCCTGTAGACCTCCATTACTTCTGGAACATAGCCATTTGTAAAACCTGTTTAAGTGGCAGGATGGTTTCTGTCTGGCTACTTCCAAGAAATTCTCATTGCTTTTAATTTCAGCTGTTTAACTATATGTTGCCTGTTTATGTATGGGTGTGGATTTTCCTTCTTTGTAACCACTCAACCTTCAATTCATTGATTTTTTTTGTATTGTTTTGTTTCTATTTCATTAATTTCTGCTCTGGTTTTTGTTATTTCTTCTCATCTACTAGGTTTGGGGTTGGTTTATTCTTACCTTTCCAGAGTCTTGAGTTTTACTGTCAAGTCGTTTATATGTGCTTTTTCTGATTTTTTTTAATGTAGGCACTAAGAGCTATAAATTTCCCTCTTGGGACTGCTTTTAGGGTGTCCAAGGTTTTGTTGTGTTTCTCATTTTCATTTTGTTCCATGAATGCTTTTATTTCTTTCATAATTTCTTCTTTGACCCATTCGTGATTCAGGAGTGTGTTGCTTAATCTCCCTGAGTTTGCGTATTTGCTAGAGCTTCTTTTGCTGTTGATTCTAAGCTTTATTGCACTGTAGTCTGATTGAAGGCACGGAATTATTTCAATTTTTTGTATTTGTTAAGATTTATTTTGTGACCCAGAATGTGGTCAATTTTAAAATAACTTGCATGAGCTGCTGAGAGTACAAGATAGGTTATTATTTTCCAATAAGATTTGGAATTTTCAGTCACTATAGTGACTATTTTCAAATATTTTTATTGATTTTTGAGAATTTGATACAATGTATTTTGATATCAGATCCCCCATTTCCATGCCTACCTTACTATCCCCTGACTTCATGCCTTTTATTATTTTTTTCATTTTTTCTTCTTTTTAAATTTTTAATTGAATTCTTGACATTTTCATAGTTTGATGGTATTTAGATCCCCTCTCCTATCTGCACCTCTCCCTACTGCCCCCTGCCCAATTTAGTGTTCTCTCTCTATATATATATAGAGAGAGAGATATCTTTTCTCCTCTCTCTATATATGTATACACATACATAGATATACATGTATATTATATATATATATATGCACATGTGACCTATACAGTTTGATATGTGCCCACATATGCACATCCAGTGAGTCCACCAAGAGTTCCATCTCTGTAAAACATTGTCTCTCCCCCTCCCAGCAGCCAAAAGTTCCTTAGGTTGGGTTGGAATTTCTTACCCATTTCCCCATGTCTAGGCTAGGATTTTGTTTTGTTTGAGCTTGCATAGGACTTGTTCATTCCTGGCACTAGGTTTTTTGTTTACTAGTCTGGAGTATGGGGGTGGGGGGGCATTGAATCCTCATTATATGATAACTCCATTTAAACTCTTTTTGTATTGTAAACAGTGGTGTGTAAATGTGTGTGTGTGTGTGTGTGTGTGTGTGTGTGTGTTTATAAAACCTTTCCAGAGGCATTGGGTGTTAATTAGCCTTCCCCACACTCCCTCCTCTGCCCTGCTTTCTGATTCCCCAACCATTTAACTCTTCCTACTCTATTGCTCTCTCTTCACCTTTATATCACTACATTGACATTATTTTCTGGACAATAGTTGCTGCTTTCTCCCTTTTGAATTCCAGATACATTCAGTTATGAACATGTTCATATGAGTCTGCATTTATCATTTTCCTCACTCTTTATTCTCATGTTCTATGGATTGTTTACTTTTTGCATTTTCAAATTTACTAGTTTTTCATTCTCTTGGTTAAAAGATACTGTTGTATGAAGAAGTTTCACTGGTGAGAGTTGAGGCATGCACTAGTCCCCCCCAAAGCCCCTCCCCTATTGGATGCACATGAAAGGCCACAACTGGTCAACTTTTAAAGAATAAGAGACTGCAAAGTGTGTGTCCTGGATAGGACTTCTGTATCAAACCTCTCCCACCCACGGCTCAGGGACCATTGTGGAAGACAAAGCAGAAAGATTCTAAGAGCCAGAGTTGGTGTGTGAACATACGGAAGCAGAAGCTTTCAGGCCACTGGAAACTTGCACATGTGAACCTATGGCAATGGTGGCATCAAGCACAGGACCCATCCCAGCTCAATTAGACAAAGGTCTACAGTGAAGCGAATGAAAAGGATCAGCCCGAGTTTGGGAACTACTGAATACTGATTACTATTGGGTGAGGGAGAGTTGTTCTTACCAGTGATCTCCAGATAGACTGACTGGACTCCAGTGGATGAATTTCCACTGAAGGACATCTGGGTACATATGCTTCACTGGATAGGACTTAACACGTATGGCAGAATACATGAGGTCCGGTGGGGTATTTGGGGAGCATGAAAGGGAGAAGGGGTCTAAATTTAATTAAGAACTGTTGCATGAAATGTACAAAAGCTGAATTAAAATTTTTTTAATTTTTAAAAGGTACTGTCAATGTAAGGTATTGCAGGGCGGCTCGGCGGGCCAGCTGCGGGAGGCTTGGGCTGGCTGCGGGAGGCTCCCCCTCTGCTAGCGGGTCATTGGCCACCGATCCACGAGGGCAGGGAGAACAGAAGCAGTGAACGGGGTGAGAATGGCCACTGAACGCTGATGGAAGACAGCCCTTCTGGGGAAACTGATCCCAGGCTGGTCCCAGGCACAGTGAAACAGCAATGATAGAGCTCCAGCCAGATTCAGTGATACAGCTCCATTTATTAGGGGGAAAACTAGAGAATTTATAGTGTGGAGGGGCAGTAGCAAAAGCCTCAGTTGATAGGTGCTCATAGTATGCTTTATTTACATGTGGCAGTGGGCTCCTGTCTTCCAGACTATCAGGAAATGCCTGATTATCATATAGAAAAAAACCTAGGGGTAGTTTTTACTCCAGGTAACTATGCCAAAGGTCATGTTCCAAATAAGGTCAGGCATCTGTGCTGGGTGGCACTTTCCAGGTAAGTCAGGAAGAGAGCAGGAGGCCCCCTGCTGAGAAGGGGAGTCCTTCCATACAGCCCCGAGCCCCTTAGAGCTATCCAGACATGGAGGACTACAATCCTAGCAGCAGGGTTCCCCAACAGAATTCCCCTGGAACTGGAGTTATAGATGGTTGTTATCCGCAACATGGGTGCTGGGAACCAAACCCAGGTCCTCTGCAAGAGCAGTCAGTGTCCTTAACTGCTGAGCCATCTCTCCAGCCCCTGAACCTTTCCATCTTTATACAGTAGCCAAACCCGCAAACACTCATATCTCAGGTCTTCATGGGTTCTCCCCACCCAGACACACTTCACACCCATTTCCCTGTTCACCAGGCAGAGGCCAGACAGAGCTCCAGTCCCTTCTCCAGCTGATTTCATTTATTCACAAATAATGACTGTCAAGTATCTCCAGGGCACTTCATGATTATTGCTCATAGAAACTACCAAAACACTGAAATTGCCCCACTCTATCTTTACCTTCTGTCATTAGTCACAGGCAAATTAGCTACACAAACCTGGTATATAATAGCTGCTTAGTGACTGTGAAGTGAGGGAATGAATGAATGAACATTTCTCTGCCCCACCACCCAAATTCACCAGTTGCCCAAGAGGTCATCCTATATTTTTAATACAGTCAATGCCATTTTGTTCTTAAATCTATAGAGCTGGTTTTAGCACTAAGCCCCATACCATTACAGATGGTTTATATGGCTCTGGAATCCATCCTCCTTAAACAACAATACACTACAGACAGTGTGGAAGTAATTAGTAAGAGACACGTGAGAAGGTCAGGGATGAGCCCCAAGAGCTTTGGCTTCTACATTCAACTCTGCAACTAGGAAAGGAAAGACTTTTTTCCCCTTTAGCTATCACTAGGTTGGTAGATATTTCTGTGGAAAAGTTGCCCTGGCCAAAAAGCTGGTCATAGTTCCAATCTGTGAATCCAGGTGGTGGATCTTGTCCTTGTTGTGGCCTCAGCTGTTGATTATGTGTGTCATTTCTTTTAACCTGCATCAGGCATTCATCTCTAAATAAAGCCTCCCATTGTACAAATAATGGACTGGGGAGGGTAGATCTACAGATATCTCTCCAGTCCTGGGGGGGTTAGCAGGTTAGTATTAAATGTTTGTAGTATAGATTTTGTCCATGGAGCATGGATCCCATCTTCACAAACAGCTTGGCGTAGCTCTTTTAATTCTGCTGCTGGGAGCTGGTACCAAGCCAGTGGGCATTGCCTTGTTCTTTGTAAGTTAACAGGAAAAGTTTCTACCAATGGGTTTTGGGGTCCTGGGGCCATTGTGTCTGGAGATTTTGGGGGTGGCAACTCCCCTTATCCCTGAGATTACAGAGCTGCTCAATTGCTGTGGGCTGTGGCGCCACAGGTGGTGGCAGCAGCGGAGGTGAAGGGGGAGGGGGATTTATCTGGGGATCTTTGGGAGTTATTGAAGTCTGGGTGTTAACATCTGGGCTTGTTAAATCAGGAAGAGGGGGGTAAGGGTTATTTTTGTTGATGGGTGGGTTTTGTCTGACTTGGTCAAATTTTATTTTGGGGGCTGTTGAATCTGTTACTGGGCAATCTGCAGGATTTTTTTTTTTATTTTTTAGGGCTGTTGAATCTGCTGTTGGGAAATCTTTAGGGTCTTTTTTTATCATTTGAACCCTCTCCTTTATCATTTTCTGGTGCTTTTAAGCTTTCCTCGATCTTAGGTGGGTTTCCTAAGCATTGTCGGATGGCTGCTATTATGGGGAGAAAGGAAAGGGGCAAATTGTGTTTTTCCTGGATTTCCTTTTTATGAGCCAGATAGGCAATGTTAGTCCAGACCTCTGGATCAGAAATGTCTGCTGACAGGATCCAGGGTGCAAATTGAGATGCTTCATTCCAAAATTTTGAGCTTTCTTTTTGGGAAATCTTAAGTCCTCTTGATTTAAGTAGGGTTCTAAGGGAGCGAATTTGGAGGTTTTTTTGGTGTGATGCTGAATTACCCATTATAGAAAAGAAAAGTGTTGTCTGGCATTTAATGTTCCTGGAGCAGTCTGCCACCAGGGGATTGAAACGCTCTGACGAACACAAACCTAGCTGCAGATTTAAGGTTTACAGAATAAAAATGGCTTTTAAAAAAATTTTTTGTTTGTTTGTATGGCGTGAGCCACCTTGAATTTTTAAGTGCTCTGCGGGGGCTAGTTAATTTAAATTCTCCCCTAACTGGTTTTAGCTTTGGTTTGAGTACCCCAGGGGCAAGATAACAAAACACATTAGGGAAGTTTATTTTAGAAGTTGACTTTAAGGCTTATATGAAGATCCCTTAGAACTTTGGGGATTTTTGTTTGTAGCGGTGTTAAGATAGGAAAGGAAAGTGGGGGTGAAACGCTTATTTCTAAGGGAACATGCCTGGAATCAAGATCTCAGGTGATTCCAACTCAGTCCACAGCGCAAGCCTTCCCGCAGGTTTAAGGAGCTGGCAGCCGTCCTTGTGACTTTTAACTGGTTGCTGCATTACCAGATTTTTGTATTAGAAAGATGTATAGATAGGAGGTCTTTGTCTACACTCGCGCAGGCTGTCGGGGTCCGTTAAGAGGACTCAGAGCCTTCAGCTGACGTCAAGGAGTAGCCTTGACCAGAAAGCCTCAGTTGCTTCTTTGTCTTTAACAGTCCCACATGAAGACTCAGACCGAAAATAAAAGGAGGAAAAGGAGAAGAGACTGCCAGTCCCCAAGAGTGGGGCGGCTTGAAGGCAAAGCTGCCTTTAACGCTCCTGATGGGAGGTGATAGGAAAAAGAGATTTCTGATGCCCTCCTGATGGGAGGGATATTCATGATGTCCTCCTGATGGGAGGGATACTGACAAACTCTGTGCATTCCAGGAGCCACACGTTGGGGCACCAGCTGCAGGGCGGCTCTCTCTCTCTCCATGGCAGGCTCGGGCCAGCTGTGGGAGGCTCCCCCTCTGCTCGCGGGTCATTGGCCACCGATCCATAAGGGCAGGGAGAACAGAAGCAGCGAACGGGGTCAGAACGGCCAGTGAGTGCTGACGGAAGACAGCCCCTCCAGGGAAACTGATCCCAGGCTGGTCCCAGATGCAGTGAAACAGCAGTAATACAGCTCCAGCCAGATTCAGTGATACAACTCCATTTATTAGGGGGAAAACTAGAGAATTTACAGTATGGAGGCAGTAGCAAAAGCCTCAGTTGATAGGCGCTTATAGTATGCTTTATTTACATATGGCAGTGGGCTCCTGTCTTCCAGACTATCAGACAATGCCTGATTATCATATAGAAAAAACCTGCGGGTAGTTTTTACTTCAGGTAACTATGCTAAAGGCCATGTTTCAGATAAGGCCAGGCATCTTCACTTGGCGGCACTTTCAAAATGAGTCAGGAAGAGAACAGGAGGCCCCCTGCTGAAAAGGGGAGTTTTTCCATTTGGCGCCGAGCCTCTCAGGGCTATCTGGACATGGAGAAACTGCAACCCTAACAGCAGGGTTTCCCAACAAGGTATACTAGTGAATTTTTATTTGATGCATACTTTTTCAATTTAAATATTTTTGGTTTGGGAGCCTGAAGAGATGGCTCAGTTGTTAAGAGCACTGGCTGCTCTTGCAGAAGACCCAGATTCAAATCCCAGCATCCACATAGTGATTAACAACTGTCTGTAACTCCAATTCCAGGAAATCCAATGCCCTCTTCTGGCCTCTGTAGGCACTGAATGACATGGATGCACCTACAAACATGCAGGCATAACACTCATAAACCTAAAATAAAACTAAATAAGTTGCAGGGGGTGGGCACTGGAGAGATGGCTCCGTGGTTAAGAGCACTGGCTGCTCTTTCAGAGTACCTAGGTTCAATTTCCTGCACCCACATGGCAGCTAACAACTATCTATAACTCCAGCACCAGGGGAATCCAATACCCTCTTCTGACCTCTGAGAGCATTACACAACACGGGTGCACTTACATACATGCAAGTAATATACTCATACACATAAAATAAAAATAACAAATAAAGTATTTAAAATAAATAAAAAAAATTTAATATTTTGGGGTTTTATGCTTTTATTTTTTATGTTTTATTGATAATCTTTATTTCATGCAAAACTGCCCTCAGGGCTTTGCTCATTTATTTAACCCTGGTTTCCTTACATTTTTAAATATATCTTTCACAGCTTTTGTCCTTTTTCACTACAGTCAACACTAAGTTGCTCTCACAAGCATTGTGAATTACTTGCTTCTTCCGATGTGTTTTTCTTTTTTTTTTTTGGTTGTGGTAATGGTGGTGATGCTGGTTGAAAATTTATATTTAAAAATGACATGTATTAGGCAATCTGTTTACTCTCTTGCTCACCTCTGAAGGTTGCTATTGCTATTTTCTTTTGGTTCAATGACCAGCTGAACTATTTATGTAAGTTCATTTTCCCCTGCAGGGTGAGGACTTTGATGTTGCTCTTCAAAGGATACCACAAAGTACAACATGCACACAGTAATTTGCAAGGTCTGTACAGTTAGTCCAACTCTTTTTATCTCTTTCTTTGGTCACACCCATCTTTTAAGCTCCATAATAGTGACTGGTCATGACACTGTAACAATGTCTTGGAGAAGAAGAAAATGATCCATTAAATTTAGCCCCCTGTGAAATAATAGTTTTTCAATATGTTTTTACTATTCTTTGAGAATTTCATATAGGTATACAATGAACTGTGAGTATAATCACCCCAAACTCCCTCCAAATCCTCCTGGATCTGTCCCTATGTCTGCTTTTCACCTTCATGTCATGTCATTTTTAGTTTTTATTAAGAAAAATTTTCAGGCTTCTCTGATCTCATGGTCTTCCCCGGTTTCTCTTTCTCTCTCTCTCTCTCTCTCTCTCTCTCTCTCTCTCTCTCTCTCTCTCTCTCTCTTTTTCTCTCTTTTTTATCTTTCTTTTTTTTTTCTTTATACAT
>NW_008339470.1:214686-218051 GCF_000622305.1 Nannospalax galili | reverse complement strand
CTCCTTTTCTTTCTCTCTCTCTCTCTCTCTCTCTCTCTCTCTCTCTCTCTCTCTCTCTCTCTCTCTCTTTGGTTCTCTTAGGCAGTTCAATTGCCTTACAGTTTACATAATGATCCTACCAATTTCATCAATTTACACTCAATTACCTTTCACCAAAAACATCATTTTTTTAAGCACCATTAGCTTGAGTTTCTCTATACTACATTCCATATAAGGTAAATACCATCTGGAAATTCGTTGGTATGCCATGTGTTTTAAGACTTTCCTTTTTAGGAAAAGTTAACACCATGCTCCTGGAGATAGAGATCAATGGTCTGTACTCCATGGATAACACCTCTTCTTTGGGGGTAGGCATTTACTGAAGAAATTGCCTCTTCTCTCCTCAGCTTGCACCTTTGGAGTTGAGCCTCTGACTTATATTTGATCTGACACAGTCAGGTGTGGTGGTACATGCCTGTAATCCAAGTACTTTGAAGGCTAAGGCAGGAGGATTGTCATGAGTTCAAGGACATTCTGGACTACAAAGTCACTGCCTCAAACAAAAACAAATGAGCTGAGGGCAAGTGTGACCAGACTCCCTATAATCTCATTATTCATGCCATACTCAAAATGAAGCCTTTCACATATTAATTAGAACTTGGTAGAAGAAGAGATTCCTTCAAGCTCCTGGCCTTGGGGTTTAGCCTGCATTTGATACGCAAGAAATTCATATTTTTTCCACATGTAGTGCATCTTAATTTTTTAAAATACATTAAGCTCCAGCTGTGCACTCCTAGCTTGAGGGTTAAAAGGAACCTGATGATTTGAGTGGGCAATCAGGGAATTCATTCACAATAATTGGAGAAGCTGAGTAAAAACAAAACAGAAGAAATAAATTATGCAGCCCCCCAAAAAGTACCAAATGACAATTATTTTTCTTTCCACTTCAGACTTAACTGCTATCTTCAATAATGAATATTATAATTTGAAGTAATTTTATATTTATAACTATATATTTATATTAGCATTTGATATATTATACAGATGTTGATATTAATATAAATATAAATATAAAGGTTTCTAATACAGAGCACCAAAACACACTAAATACTGTACTCATTTAGTTTTTTTTTTTGCTTTAAAATTCCAAACTAGAAAATACTGAAAAGTTCCTCGTATGCTGCTCTTAGAAAAAGAAACTACATATACAGTAAGCCAATGCATCTTTATATGGCTTTATTAATTTTAACTGTAATTGGTTATCTCAGGAAATTTGCCTAGATTAATAATACCAACTCACTAGAGACTTATTAAAAGTGTGACCCTTGGAGACTGAGAGCTTGGAAAGTTTTGCAATAGCAAATAAGTTTTCTTTCTTTACAAACAATGCACAATGGGCATCATTAGGAAGTAGATTAAGGATTCTAGAAAGATCTCAGAAGGATAGATGAGAGGAGTGTTAGCATCCACTCACTACTTTGAGCTGGAGAGAGTCTTACAGGAAGGAGCAGAATTTGTTTTTCAAGGATCACAATTTAATGATAAGTCCCATCCCCTTACAATTTTCCATGTGCACTAATACCACCATAGTTCTGAGCTCATCTCATCTTCACAGCTGTACTCTTTGTTTCCACTTATTTTGTTTTCTGGAGAAAAATAAAATGTTCCTTTTTAAAATACAACTCTAATAGTGCAAATGGGAGGCTTTTCCCAAACATAATCCATAAAGGCTGTGAACATGTTATATCCTATGGCATGAGTTGAATGAAGGTTGTAAATAGTACTTAGGTAGCTTATGAATTGACCTTAAAACGAGACAATTAACCACATGAGGCCAGTATAGTATGTTAGATCCTGAAGACAGGATCTAATAGGATATAAGGAAAGATTTTCTAAAACAATATGATATAAGGAAGATTTTTGGGTCTGGAAGATGGCTCAGCAGTTAAGAGCACTGGCTACTCTTGCAGAGGACCTGGGTTCAGTTCCCAGCAGTTAACAATAAGCCTTAACTCCAGTTCCAGGGGATCTAACACCCTCATCTGAGCTCTGTGGACATTGCATGACACTGGCACACTTACATACATGCAGGCAATATGCTCAAACACATAAAATAAAAATAATAAATAAAATATCTTTTTTAATTTGGGTAACCTCTTCAGAGGATGGTGTGATAAGAATCAGAGGTAGGAACTGGCTAGGCAGTTAGGGTAAAAAAGACCCCAAAGAAAAGTAGCCAGTTTCTTAGCTAAAAGTCAAAATGACTTTGGGCCTCTTAGCAACATACTCTGTTCCAAAGGCCAAAAATGTCAAAAGTATTTGAGAGCTCTTTTCTAATCCCTAAAAGATTTTAGGGTTACCTCTTAAGAGGGGGGAATGTTAGAGTAGCAAAAAGCCACATAATAAAAGAGAGAGAGAGAGAGAGATAAGAAAGAGTACATGAAGTGGTTCAGGAAAGAGTGATGGGGAGATACCAGAGAAGTTGGAGGGGTGGGAGTAGACATGGATTTGATCAAAACACCTTATATGCATGTATGAAATTCTCAATAATTTTTTTAAAGCTAAAAAAAAAGAGCTGGGCGTGGTGGGACACACCTGTAGTCCCAGCACTTGGGAGGCAGAAGCAGGCAGATTTCTGTGAGTTTCAAGGCCAGCCTGGTCTACATAGTGAGTTCCAGGATGGCTCGGGCTACAGGGAGACCCTGTCTCAAAAAGACCAAAAAATATATATATTTTTTCAGGTATAATCTTTGAAAACATAAGGGAACCATGAGCCAAAGGAGACCAGATTCTAAAAGTGGAAAAGTCAAGGAAATGAATGCTCCCCTAGAACTTCCACCAAGAGTGTTCAAGCCACACCTTGACTTTTTTATTTTTTACATTTTATTTTTTATTTTTTGCCTGTTCAGACCTATTTCATATCTGTAATTTCTAGGAATGTAATATAATAAATTTTGGTTGTTTCAAGCACCTGAATTTGTAGTGATTTGTTTTAGTGGAAATAGGAAACTAATACATTCTCTTAAGATTTCTCATCGGTTGAAAATAAAATGAAAGCTCCATGTTCTATGTCACAAATCCTATGACTTTAAGTCTTCAGCCACAATCTCTTTCTCCAGGTTTACTGGTTTCACAGTCATGGATAGTTTATTTCTTCATTAAAGAATTTTCGCTCCTAGCCTGCTTTCCTACCCTCAGGCCTCTCTTGGGGTAAGTCCATCGTGGAGCCCTCCGCGCCTTGACTCCCCCAGCCTCATTCACCCTTCCATCTCCCCCGCTGTTCTCTACTCCTAGTTTGGGCCCTGCGCCATTCCTAGTCTTGGGTCCCCAGACACCTGGGGAACCAATAGTGCTTCCTGATCTTTTTCACCCAGACCAACGTAGTG
>NW_008339470.1:210213-211238 GCF_000622305.1 Nannospalax galili | reverse complement strand
CAAGGCTGCCCACTATCCCCACTTCTCTTTAACACAGTACTTGAAACTCTTGCAAGAGCAATAAGACAAGAGCAGGAAATTAAAGGAGTAATAATTGGAAAAGAAGAGATCAAATTATCTCTTTTTGCAGATGATATGATATTATATCTAAGGGACGCCAAAAATTCCACTCACAAACTCCTAGAAATTATTAACACATTCAGTAAAGTGGCAGGTTACAAAATTAACCTACAAAAGTCTATAGCCTTTCTATATACCAATGACAAACAGTCAGAGAAAGAGCACAGTGAAACCCTCCCATTCACATAGACCAATGGAACAAAATTGAAGACCGAAATATGAGTAATTACAGTTTTAGCCACCTGATATTTGACAAAGGGGCCAAGAACATTAACTGGAGGAAAGACACCATGTTCAGCAAATGATGCTGGCAAAATTGGATCTCCACTTGTAGAAGAATGAAACTAAACCCCTATTTTCACCCTGCACAAAAGTAATTCCAAATGGATCAAAGACCTCAATGTAAAGCCTGAAACTCTAAAACTGTTAGAAGAAAACATTGGAAAAAACCTACAAGATATAGGTGTAAGACAATATTTTCTAATCAGGACATCAGTTTTTCAGGAAACAAAGGCAAGAATTAACAAATGGGACATCATTAAACAAAAAACCTTCTGTATATCAAAGGAGGCAACCAGGGAAGTGAACAGAAAACCCACAGAATCGGCAAATATCTTCACCAGTGACACATCTGACAGAGGTTTAATATCCAGAAGATATAGCGAACTCAAAAAACAGAGTATCAGGACAAGAAGTAACCCAATTAAAAGATGGGCTAAGGAGCTGAACAGAGTTCTCAAAAGAAGAAGTAAATATGGCTATGAAACATCGTAAAAGACATTCAACATCACTAATAATTAGGGAAATGCAAATTAAACCACTTTAAGATTTCACCTTACCCCAGTCAGACTGGCTAAGATCAAGAAAACAAATGATACCAAATGTTGGAGGGGATGTGGGGAAAG
>NW_008339470.1:195809-208637 GCF_000622305.1 Nannospalax galili | reverse complement strand
TGCCATAGATGAGGAACAGCTGATCCTCCTGGATCAGGGACCTCTGGCTGACTAGATTTACCAGAAGGACAGATAGGGGGTAATGGATGGGGGTGCTGACAGCACAGTGGACAGTGGCAGCGATGGCAGAGTATGGAGGCTCTAGTGGGAGAGGAAGGCTGTCTATCTGCCAAGTTTATATTCATGCTCAGATGCCAAGGAACTTCCTTAAAATGAATTTTTCTGCATGAAACTGTGTATTTTAACAACGAAGTGGAGATCTTTTTTAAACGTTAAAACCTCATTTAATTTTATGTCTTATAGAGAGTTTATGAGTAAAAGATTGTATAAGCGTAATAATTCATCTGTAAACCTAAAAATGTACAGCCAATTTAGAAAGAGATGTACCCTAGCTCAGTAAAATGTTATTGAATAGGTTAATGCTGTTGTAATGAAATGCTTCTTCTAATTAAAAAAAAAAGAACTTTCATAACTCTTCCCTGTATCTAACATGTTCTTCCACAACATGCCAAGACTGATTCCTTGCTAGTCAAATCTCAGCTTGACTATTCACCTTTTCTCATATACCTTTTCCATTCATTTCATCTAAAATAACTTCTGGTTATTCTTTTTCAATATTTTGTTTGTTATCTTTATTTTATGTGTATGAGTGTATTGCCTGCATGTATGTGAACACACCCATGGAGTTCAAAAGAGGGTATCGGATCTCCTGGATCTAGAGTTATGGATGATTGTTACCTGCCATGTGGGTGCTGGGAACTGAACCCAGGTTCTCTGTAAGAGCAGTCAGTGCTCTTAACTACTGAGCCAGCTCTCCCATCCCAACTTCCAGTTATTCTTATCACCTTCAGCAACGCACTTACTGATTTTTTTCTCTTTTCCTCACTTTTATATTTATCTGTATCTGCTTCTTAACTACTCTATGACAATGTAAATTCCACAAAAATAGATTGTGTAATTCTGATGTCACATAATAAACACTACAAAGTATTTGTTGTGTAATTGCATGAATAAACAGTAAAATATATGGTAGTTGATCTGTCGTTCTGAAAATAAGAACGATTCAAAAATTTTAAGTCAGCACATATGTAAATGTGTAGGAAATTAGGAAGATGATGTTTTCTCAAAGACCCTTTTTTCCATGAGCCCCAAACCATTTACATAGAAGCAGAAAATAGGGAACAAGGGACAATAACCATCCCCTTCTGTGGTGCTTCCCTTAGCTTTTCCTCAGTAAATTCTGATAACCTGTCACTATGGGAGCACATTCTCTTTCTCTGTTTCACCTCCTGCTACAAGGCAAGTAATTTTGTTCTATTACTCAGGCTCTACTGCTTCACCATAGGCATAAAGTACCAAACAGTTATGAGGTGAAACTTCCCAAACTTTGAGACAAAATAAACCTTTTTGTTTTATAAGAAAGTGATTATCCTAGCCATTTATAATAGTGATGATAAGCTCACTGTCATAATAATTAGCCAAAAAGTTGAGACTTGAGATTGGTGGATGCTGAAGAGAGAATTTTAAGGGAAGTTTTCAAGATGCTGCTTCATGGTTTGCAACAAAAACTTAGACGGTATTTTCATAACAAAGGTAAAAGTATTAAGGATATTGAAATGCAACTCCAAAGGAAGATTCTAGAAATTGCATGTTGCCATTGCAAAGTCATGAAATTTGCAGATAAGTGAAGCTCTCGCCTCTCATCAGAAAAGACTTTTGCTACAGATGGAGGCTACTACAGAGACCCACCACTGGTCAAAATGCTGAGAATAAGTGATCATGGGGTGCCCAGTTTTGTGTGACACTTATCCTAGGGAGACGTGAACAAATGTCTACTCATACCATTTAGGAAACCAATGACAGACCAAAGCAAGGATACCACCAAAGTCTAACTTGATGAACCAATGAGTTTTATTGGGGTTACCTATAGGAGTATGGGTGAAGGGTTGTATACAAGAACATTAATGACTCAAAGACAGCTGCATCACCAGCAGCCCAGTACAGTGGCAGCTCATAAAAGCAGGAAACTTGGAGCATGCTGCACAACCAGCAGGCAGGTCAACTGGTTAGAGTGTCTCTTCCAGGTGACTCCGTTGTCTGAGCCTCTTGGGCAGCTGGTCTGGTCTGTTTCTCTAAGGCAGCTCAGCAGATTTGCCTCTTCCAGGTAACTTATCTGATTCAAGGTGGTGTCTCAGAAATCCTTAGGGCTTATATATATTGGGGGATGGAGGGACCTAGTGAACCTGATCAATTTCAGGGATCTCCTAAAGCTATTGAGCTGTTGACTTCCTTATCTTAATGAGCGACCCTGAAGGATGAGATGTTTCACATCTTGCATAGACCATCCTGTTGTTTGGCTCCCTCTTAATATCCTGCATCTTAAGGAGCTTCCTTCCAAGATGTAAAGTTTTGCCTTGGATGACATTGCTACACAACACTAACCCCACTTGATATACCTAAAATGCAACTCCTACACCCATGGCTCAGGGAATATTTTGGAAGAGAGGGTAGGGTGATTGTAAGAGTCAGAGGACCAGGATACCTACTGCTAGATAGTGTTCTCTAGACAAGGAAGCTGAACCCATGAAATCACTACAATATGATTGTCTAAACAAAACACGCAAAATGGCAACATCAATTGATATGCCAACATGGATGGGGGAAATTTCACAAGGTGCCACCCTAGACAAAGAGCTTCAGGCAATAATGGCTGCTGAGAGATGGAGAATCAGTGTTCTCCAAGGAAAAGTCCCCTGATAGGTTGTCTTAATCACATGCACATATGAGCACCACTAAATGGACTCCATAGGCCATATATACATAATTAAAGAAGAGGCGATTAAATTAAATTTGAGAGTGATGAGATGGCACGGCAGTTGGAGAGGGGTAAGGAAATGGTGGAAATAATACAAATGTCATATGCCTGTGAAATTCTCAAAAAAATAAAAATGTAAGTAAAAATAAGGACATGAAAAAGATCCAATCTGTGCTCATTCTAGACCTTCTCCCCTCTGACGCAACCAATCCTAATTCAGTCTCAACTTTCACTGTGAAACTTTTCTGACCAATCAAGTTGGAATTTTTCTTTCTAACTTGGTGTTTTAAATTCAAATAGGTAAATCACATAAACTGAAATGAATTTCCTTTTTTAAAGATTTTTACAGTTTATTCTCTTGCTTTATTCTCTTGGTCTCAAAGGATATACTTAATTACTCTAATTTAGCATGGGGCAGAGTTCAGGAGACTGAGTCTTTCAGGCTGTGTTCTGATGTCAGCACCAGGCAAATCTCCTGAGAATCATTTTCAGTATTTTAATTATTCTCTACCAATGACATGCAGAAATAGTCTCCTATGTGCAAGTGAATAAAGATGTATTGCTGGACCTTCTTTAATATCCAGCATCAGGCGAACAACTGGCATCTATAAAACTCTCAGCAGTGAAACCAAGGTAAGAACAAACTTAAAGTGTATTTTTCTAGACATATTCATACTCTGAAACATTTAATTGCCTAATTTCTAGCTGTTTTTCTTCCTATTTTAATTTTTAATTTTTAAATATTTTAGTCTTTTGACTTCATTTGTCTAAGCACTAGATAAATGTCATTTGTGTCACTTCTGAATTCCAAAGGAGCCTAAATTTACCAAATCAAGAGGATACTTTTGTAAGACAATCCATTTGTAAAATTTCTGAGAATGCTTTCTGTAATAATAATACTAGAAAACTTGAAATATACTGAAATGCATTATTAGTATCTGCAATGGAATTCAACTTAAACATTTTGTTCAGAACATATTAAGTTATAAGAAAGGATTAATGTCTCGTGAATTTTTAATTCAATAAAACTTTAGGGGGAATTCTAGTTTATATTTTTATTCTTAGAAAAATAAGTGATAAGGTAAAACTTATTTTTATCAATTATAATAAATTCAAAATTAAAGAAAATCATATTATATGAATTCAAGTTCACACACAAAACACCTTTAGTAGAAAAAAATTATTCAAATTGTATAGATTTAACATGCTCTTTTTTAGTAATGTTCCCAAAAGTCTCATCTTCAAGAAATCTAAGATTTAAAAATCAGAAATATTTTCAGTAAACTAAAAACAAAGAGATCTATGTCTTCCAAAACACTTTTCCTCTATTCCTGATTTTGGAGTAAAGATGTGGTCAGTGACTATCCAGAAAGTTGTTGCTCTGGAAATACCTACTAGGAAGAACTGCCTATCTAAAGAAAATTGGTAGGAAGGAGCAGGCAATCAGTAAATATCAAGCCAATTGAATATTAAAAGGAAGTTATAAAATAATCCTGAAACTTATAAATGTAAGAGCCACACAATCGAGAAACACAATGGAAATGGGAAGCGTGGAAGCCGACCTCAGAGAGTACCAGCTTTCACAGAGGCAGGGACCCAAGGACTGTATTACTGTACTGAGGCTGTTCTTTAAAGTTCAAGAAGCATGCAGTGCTGTCAATCATTACTTCTAATGGCTGATGCCGTCATCACAGCAGGCACTTCCTCACTAAATCCACTGTGATCTCATCCACTGTAGAACTTCAAAGTGCAGAAAACATTAGTTGTTCCTCAGTGATTATTATTGATTTATCAAGAAAAAAAAAAGAGCAGACCTAAGAACATGTCATTTATTTATTAACAATTTCTTTTGTTTCCTGGTTATTAAAGT
Source organism: Nannospalax galili (assembly GCF_000622305.1). Classification (NCBI taxonomy): domain Eukaryota; kingdom Metazoa; phylum Chordata; class Mammalia; order Rodentia; family Spalacidae; genus Nannospalax; species Nannospalax galili. The sequence goes on along the minus strand of NW_008339470.1, from coordinate 203,952 downwards.
TATGGTCATGACAGAGAATTTGAAATAAATTAGTAAACTATAATTTTCATTGCATAGGAAAAAATAATCATTTTTATAATATTCCATGCTTTCTTTTACAGTTATAGGTATTTATTTGGACATTATGATTATATGTAAAACTTTCTGTTCTATTCATCTCACAATATTTTTGTCCATTTTATCATTGAAATAAATATTCTATGTAATGATCACACAATATACCATCATATGGGCGACTGATGTTATCTTAAACAGACCATTAGATGATTTGCATTTCTTGACTGTTATTTAAGAATTACAGTGCACATTGTTGCATGCAATCCTTCACTTGAGCTTCCATTTTTTTTTTTACATAGGTTCATCATTAATAGTCAAGGAGTATAAACTTTAAGAATTTCATCATTCTACTACTAAGTGTTCCAATGATTCCATCAATTTATATCACAACCAGAAATAGAGCTAAATCTCCATTCTGTGTTGTACAGAACACCAAATATAATCATTTCTCTCTGTCCTCCCTAAGCAACCTGTAGAGAGCTCCCGAATCTCTAGGAGCAAATGCTTTGTAAATAACTCCCTGTTCCCTGAAATTTTTTTTAAATTTTATTTATTATTTTCATTTTATGTGTATGCGTGTATTGCCTGCATGTAGGTAAGTACACCGTGTCGTGCAATGCCCACGGAGGTCAGAAGAGGCTGCTGAATCCCCTGGGGCTGGAATTCTGGACAGTTGTTAGCTGCCATGTGGGTGCTGGCATTTGAACCCGTGTCTTCTGCAAGAATAACTAATGTTCTTAACCACTGAGCCATCTCTCCAGCCCCAAAACATTTTATTTTTAAGCATTAAAAATAGAAAAAATAATCCTAGAGATAAAAGATTACTAAGAACTTGGGGTCGAAAAGACCATTTTTTATTTGCTGTATACAACTGTTACCACTATTCACCTCCAGAATTTTCCATCTTCTCAAACAGAAAGTGCATGCCCATTAAGCCAGAGCTCCCCATTCCCACCTCACTTGTCAAACACCAGTTTATATCCTATCCCTCCAAATTTGATTACTCTAGGTATCTCATTTAAGTAACATTATAGACTGTGTCTGCCACATTTCACTTATAAAAGTTTACCCATGTTGTAATATGTCAATATTTCATTACTTTATAAGAATGAATAATATTCCTTTTATGTATATGCACATCCTTTCCACTCATCTGTCATGGACATCTGGTTCTTGCTACCTTTTGAATTTCATGCATGCTGCTACTGTGAACATTAGTGAGCAGTGGTAGTCTTCCAGACAATATCCTCAGCTACTACTAATACAGCCATTGAACTTGTTTGGGAACGCTAGTATTAGTTCCTGGCATAAATTATAAAGAAGACTTTTCTGACACATATACAGAAGTATTTTTGTCCTGAATGTTCATTTCAATAACTAAAAAAGCCATCATTGTGAATCCAATATGAGGTGTTTTTCTTGTCACTATGTTGAGATAATGTTTTCATACATAGGCAAAAATGTAATCACTTAAGCAGGGAATGTAGCTTCATGGTGAGCACTTGTCCAGCATGCACAGAAAGAAAAAGAAAAGAAAGCAACAGCCCAGGAGGACTGATTGTGCTCCAGAATTGGGCATGTAACCAAAGTCCAAGTGCTATGTAGATATATTATTGAAGATCTCCTTTTCCTGCAGGGAGAGAACCTAATATTGTATGGAGCACACCGTAAACTAGAGCTTCATTCCTCAACACTTTTTTTCAGAGAAGTCAGGAATGGGTGAAGAAAATCACACCATGATATATGAGTTTATCCTCATGGGATTTACAGACCTCCCAGAAGTGAAGACCCTTCTGTTTGCCGTATTCTTTGTCATCTATCTGATCACCATGTTAGGGAATATTGGTTTGATGATACTGATTTCAAAAGAGCAGTCTCTTCACACCCCAATGTACATCTTTTTGGGTTACCTGGCTCTTGTGGATTCATGCTGTGCCTGTGCTATTACTCCTAAAATGTTGGGAGACTTCTTTTCTGAGGACAAAATGATTTCTTTGTATGAGTGCATGGCACAATTTTATTTTCTTTGCACTGTTGAAACTGCAGACTGCTTTCTTCTGGCAGCCATGGCCTATGACCGCTACGTGGCCATATGCAGCCCACTGCAGTACCACACCATGATGTCCAAGAAGCTCTGCCTTCAGATGACCACAGGAGCCTTCATAGCTGGAAACCTACATTCTGTGATTCATGTAGGGCTACTATTTAGGTTAACTTTCTGTGGGTCTAATCACATCAACCACTTTTACTGTGATATTCTTCCCTTATACAGACTCTCCTGTGTTGACCCATACGTCAATGAGCTTGTACTGTTTGTCTTTTCAGGCTCAATTCAAATCTTCACAATAGGTAGTGTCTTCATATCTTATCTTTACATTGTCTTTACAATTTCCAAAATGAAATCCAAAGAGGGAAGAGTCAAGGCCTTTTCCACCTGTGCATCTCACTTTTTATCTGTTTCATTATTCTATGGATCTCTTTTCTTCATGTACATTAGGCCAAATTTACTAGAAGAAGGAGATAAAGATATACCAGCTGCTATTTTATTTACGATAGTAGTTCCCTTACTAAATCCTTTCATTTATAGCTTGAGAAATAAAGAAGTAAAAAATGTCTTGCAAAAACTCCTGATGAAAAGAATAATGTCAAGAAAGTTTAAACAAACAGCATCTACTATAGCTTAAAGATTTAGATTCAGAAGAAACCTCTACAAGAAATTACACAGGAATGATGTATGTAACTGTATATAAAATCATAAAGTATAATGCTTTCAAATTAAGCAGCATTGTACTAGGTGGGAAATATATTTATAAGAATAAATTGGGCTAAATCTTAATACAAAATAACAAAAATGAAACCAAAGTTTGAAATCATACCCACGTAGTTTGTTGCTAAGCTCTCATGGTCTTTGTCTTCATCAGGGATAATCACCATCCAAAAGACAACAGCAAGAATTTCAGTTAAAACTATAAAGTGCCATCACATAAACATTTACGATGAGGTACCATCACATAAAAGTTTATAATCTACCCACTGCAGTAACTTAGAGCAAAATCATTCCAGCTCAGCTAAGAAGAATTGGGGCAGGCGAAACATCACACACTTAAATCATTTGAAACTATGAGCAGGTGAGCATTGAGGAAGTCGTTTTGATAGCACTTGGAGAACATTACTGTGTTTAAGAAGCAACAGTAAGGAAATAAATGTGTTCAATAAAAATGGATATCACATGTCCATGTTGGAGTTGCTATGCAGCTAAATGATTAAATCATAATGCTTATTTTTAAAGAGACATTAGCTTAAACACCAAAAAAGACCAAAAAAATGTTTTCTTTACTCCCATGTATACACATAAGTTCAATAAATCAAAATTCTAGGTAATCAGACCTCATGCAGAATTTGGGAAACTTTGTCATCACTAAGGCTAGCTAACCTTTCCTGTGCCCCTTCCTGGGAAGAGAGGAAGGGAGTCTAACAATGGCACACTATTCTGTGTATATTATATAACCACAAGAAGAATGTAAGCAGGATGAATTGTGGTTAGGGCTTATGTTTTGAAAAAAATAGTAAAGTTGTAGCGTGGGAGTGGAATCTAATGATCTTCATGTGCCATCACAAAATAATCAGTTTCTAATTATTCACTCAACATTTTTGAGATCTGTTTTGAGAAGGCCTCTTCTAGGTACAGGAATGTCTAGGTGACAAAATACATCTTTCCATCTTATTAAATAACAGAACATTGTCACAGCTTTGTTACTAACATCTAAATCAAGGACAACACATACGAGATAATACAAAAATTCTTTCTTCTGCCTGCTCTTTTCATGCTTTGAGGTCACAGCCAAATTCGTAGAAGCAGTTGTCAGGGTACAGCAGTGCCTCCGGCCCGCCAGGTATCCAGGGGCTGACTTCATAGAAGAAAATCAAAATGTTGAGTCTTGTTGAGAAAATGTAATGATAAAACAGATTAAAAACATTTCCAATACCCAGCTAATAAATGAGAAATATTATCACCTAGTCTCTCTCTGTAAGCTCTAGGAACTCCTAAAGTAGCTCATTATAAATATTCTCTCTCAGTCATTTCAGGATTTCCTTGGTCATTTGAAATTAAACACAGCAATTTAGTATTTACCCAATGTGGGCTCCACCAATTCTTGGTTGCCTGCAATAAGTAGGGCCTTCCTGATGCAGTGGCTAGTGCAGCTGTCATGCTACAGATGAGTTCTGCCTAACCTCTGATCTCAGCTGTTGGATCCTGGCTCACCATCTGATTCTCTTCACACCCCTGTCACTTCCTACATCTAAAACCGCAAGTATGTGCCGGGACTCAGTGGTGTGTCACCTCATGTGACGGCTTCCCAAGTCTGTAGACTTAAAGTGTACCGGCTTGGCTGGGTTTCTCTTGCTTGTTGTCCCCTAATCCATTAGAAAACTCTCCTTATTTAGAGTCCAGGAAAAAAACTCTCCTGAAGTTTGAAATAACTCTCCTGATGCAATGCAAGGACAATACAGTACAGGACTTTGATTTTATAAGCCCAGTAGATGGCTTTTATTACTAGGTCCTCTCTGGGTGTCTGAGTCTCATCCTATCTTTATTTCCTGACAGAGTCAGGAAACCGCCTGAGAACTTAAGTTGCAGAATCCAGGCTCAGCAGTTAGCAACTCTTCCTTCTGGTATTCCAAACTCAGTGAATCCTTATTTTCAGGATAATTCCTAGATTGACACTGTTATGATGTTCTACTCTCCATCTTTTAAAATATAAACAAATCTGAGCTTCTGGTGGAAATGGGAGGAACAGGGATTGGGCAAAATGGAATTACAAGCAGGCTTCTTCTGAGGATTAATCTTTACAAGAAAAAAATCTTGTGAAGTAAAATAACTACCAATATTTTGTGGTGAGTGGGAAAAATAAGATTTAGTTAGGGCTTTGTTTTTTTTTTTAAACAAAGCTAAAATATATGGAAATTATTATTTTGAAATAAATGGAAATATTTTATTTCATATTTAACCCAAATAGTGATGATTTCAAATGCATACTAGGATTTAAAAAGTGAATCAAGAGACCAGCAGCTAAAGGTACTTGCCACCACACCTGACGACTCAAGTTCGATCCCTGGGACCCACATAATGGAAAGCAAGAACTGACCCTTGCACATTCTCCTCTGACCTCCATTCACACTGCAGAGAGAGAGAGAGAGAGAGAGAGAGAGAGAGAGAGAGAATAAATAAAATGCAAAAGTTTCAAAATAAAATTAAAGTGGATAAAGTTTCAAACATTTTCTTAGATGTTATTTTCCAGGTTAAAATCTGATAACTGGATGCAGCTTTCAATTTTTAATCTTAAAGCAAGTAAGTAGTAATAATAATGATTAAAGAATTTGGTGAAACCGTCCAAAGTTTCACAGATTTTTCCTAAGGACATCACATAATTCTTTTTGTATCCATTCTCATATCAATGGGCATTTTTGTGCTTTTCTCCTCGGCGTTTTAATCACATTTTAGGGGTTCTATCAGGTCCTATTTGTCAATGTAGTTATACATTTTGTGCAAAAAGTCCTCCAGTACCCTTTCTTTAACTTCATATTATTTGATGTTTGGAAACATCATGTTACACTGTCTTCCGGTAATGTTTACTATATCATATAGTCAGTAGATAGCATGCTCACCAATATGTGAAGATACACAGTAGTGTGGGTCAGGGAGAAATATTTAAGGGGGAAGTAATTCCTTACACTATTAGAGTATCAGGAATCTGCCTGTGCCTTGAGAGCCCCATGCCTCTGCACAGCATTTTCACTTCAGATACTGGCATATCAAACACTATGATGAGGAGAATCACTTTGTGGGCACACCAGTTAATGTTAAATCACTTCAGTTTCTATATGAAGATCAGCACTTGAAATATTTCTATTGTTAGGGTTCCAAACAGCAGCAGTTTCCCCCCTCCCCAACAGGGACCTCACCTTGACCTTTGAAGTCAAAAGAAATAAACCCTGCTGAGAAGCAGCCTGCCTTTCCTCTGACCTCCAAAGATAAGATAAGCAGATTCTACCTGATAACCAGAGATTTTAGAAGCTGTTTTTCTCTTATCTGAAGAGGGAAAAAGTAAACACTTCCAGACCCTAATCCTACCTGCTTTTCCTGCTTCCCCCTCCCTGATTTCTCCCCCCAACATTCCCCCCTTCCACACCCCAAACCACCCCTACAACAAGTCCCAGCTCACAACCCGTGGGCTGACATCTTTCCCTTCCCCGAGGGAAAGGTGCCCCATGTGAAATAAATCTGTATCCCGCTGAGAATTCTATCTGTGCCTCGGTGCCTCATCCATCCACTCGTGCTCTCCACTGCGCACTCTCTCCCAACATTTTTACCTATCATCTATCAATATTTTCATGCTGCAAATACATTTCAATTATTGGGGCTTTGTCTAAATCCTAATGTGCTGTTTCCTCTTATCTGGAAATTATGTATGCAGGAATATTGAGTTTATCTGGAGAGCATTTATTCTACACGTTCACCTCTATCTGCCTCCTTTCCACAAAGCATTCTGCTTAATGATATTTACATTCTAACCTGGGGGAGGCACTCAGAAGTTGGAGCAGTCCTGCTTTAGCAAGCCTATCTCACTGCATGGTTTTATGATTAGATAAGAAATGGTTGCCAGGTGTGGTGGCACATGCCTTTAATCCCAGCACTCGGGAGGCAGAAGCAGGTGGATCTTTGTGAGTTCAAAGCCAGCCTGGTCTACATAGTGAGTTCCAGGACAGCTTGGGGCTACAGGGAGACCCTGTCTCAAAAAACCAAAAAAAAAAAAGAAATGGTTCTGATGGAGCATTAGAAAAACAGATGTAAATGACTATTATCCATTCACTTCTAGCATCACAACTGCTAAAACTTTAATTTTTGTATTTCATGTGATAACTATGCACTATTTTTAACCTGTCTGGAGAGAACAGTATTAAGACTGTGTGCAGGGGAGGGAAAGAGCATGTGTTTTGGTGTGAAATTGTTCTTGTATCAGAGCAAATAAAAGACTTCATTCCACAGCTTATGCCAGGGTCATGTGTATTTTACAAAAATATTTAAATTTGTATCACCATGAATTATTTCCCTCAACTTGAAATAACACCAGTTTATTTAACAAAATTTTATTTAAATATATATGTTACTTCTTTATTTTTAAGAAATGAATGAGCTTTCTAATAGATGGTGTATCAATTCATGCCTTCATGAGGAATGCACAAAATTGTCTATAGCACCCATCAATGTTGTCCTCAGAAAAAGGGGTGCTGTGATGCAAATACTATATCCATAAACACTCAAAGACATTTTGTGTACATGCACATAATATCTAGGAAAATATCCTCTGTCATCAGTCACATGTACAAAGGCTATTTTTCATATTCAAACTGTTGTACCCCATCCACTGGACCCCAAAGAGACCACCGAGAACCCAACACACCAAAATGCAAAAGCAAAGGTTTATGGTTTATTCGGGCTTAAGCTCGGGCTCTCAGACCTCACCAACTCAACAGATCCATGCTGAGAGCCCAGAGTAAGGGAGAGTGGAGCCTTTTATAGGTTTAAACAAAAGGGGGAGGGGAGAGATACTGAAGATACATTTTGGTTGGTTCAAGGAGCCCGCATGTGCCAACATAATTTTAAACCAATTGGATGCATAAGATGCAGCCCTGGAAGTTTCTTATTGGTAGGTGCTATTCTCAGGGCTGTGGAATGTGCTGACTGTTACCTGTGGGGCCAGGAGTCTCCGTTTTTACCTTATAGGACAGTTTTTATGCTCGGGCTTGGTTAATCTATAGTTTCCTGGAAGGAGGGGGGAATAGCAGGTGGGAGTCAGGGCATGCCAGGGCGTGTTTAGGCATGTCTAAAGCAGCAGCCAAGCATTTTACAGAAGCTAAAAGAGCAATTAGTGGGGGTCTGGAGGGATTGGGGGGTAGCGGGTGAATGAAGAGGGTCTCAGGGTTCTACACCTTCAGGAGGAGAATGGAAGGGAGAAGGAAAAAAGCAACAAAGCCAGAGCCATGCTGGTTGAGAGTCTGCATGGCCCTCAGACACGTGAGATCG
>NW_008339470.1:192209-192522 GCF_000622305.1 Nannospalax galili | reverse complement strand
GGAGTGGGTCCCCGAGATTGGGATCTGGCAACAGCGTGGCTGGGTTCAGGGTCGTTGGTACCTGGAAGGTGATCCTGGGAAGATTTAGGAGCAGAGCCTGATAATGAGTTAATCAGGCATTGCTCAACCATCGATCAGGGGGTTGCTTGAGCACCCCTTCAAGGGCATGAGGGGTTGCCACAAGCAGGTCCTGTCCCAGGGTTAACTTGTTAGCATCCTTAACCAGCAGGGCCACTGCTACTATAATTCACAGGCAGAGTGGCCATCCAGCTACTACAAGGTCTAATTTCTTTGATAGGTATGCAATAGGTCT
>NW_008339470.1:189677-190779 GCF_000622305.1 Nannospalax galili | reverse complement strand
CCAGGACCCTGGTCAGGCTTGCTTCCTGTCTTTTTTCTTTTCTTTCCTCTCTTTGTTCTGCTGTCTCCCTTCTATTATAAACCTTTTCCGCCACTGCTATTAAGTCCCTAAGGTTCTTTTCTCCTAGTCTATCTAAAGACTGTAACTTTCTCTTGATGTCAGAGGCTGCCTGGTTAATGAAAGCAAACATCACAGTTTGAGCTGATTCCTCCACTTCTGGGTCATATGGAGTGAACCGCTGGAAGGCATCTTGCAACCGCTCTAAGTATGAGGCTGGGCTCTCTTCGGGACCCTGTCTGACATCATGGACCTTAGACATATTGGCGGGGTTTTGAGCCGCCATTTTGAGACCCGCTAACAGAGTCTGGAGGTAGACCAGGAGCCTCTCCTTACCTTCTGCCATGTTGTAGTCCCAGTTGGGACAGCTAGGGGGAAAGCTGGCATTAATGATGCCTTGGTCTGTGGTAGGGTCTGTGGTGGGGCCCGGAACCAATTTCCGGGCTGCCTCCAGAATCCTGTTTTGCTTTTCAGTAGTGAATAGGACACTCAGGAACTGGTGACAATCATCCCAGGTGGGCTGGTGAGTGTAGAGAACAGTTTCCAATAAGTTAATCAAGTCCCTGGGGTTTTCAGAGAAAGGCACATTCTGTGAGCGCCAATTGTAAAGATCACTGGTGGCAAAGTGCCAGTAATGAAAGGGCTGATTGCCCTCTCTGTCTGAGGGCCCTGTTGGCTGGAGGGGGAGGACAATGATGTCAGGCTGGGGGGCCACCCCCCTCTGGCTCCGTGTGGCCTGCACAGGTCCCTGTGGAAGTGATGGTGGCTCCTCAGGGTTAGGAGGCGGCACCTGCACTTGTGGTGCCATTGGTGAGGTGCCTGTCTGAGAGGAGTAGAGCAGGGGAAAGATGTCACTCTCCTCTGTGCCTCCCTGGAGAATGGGTTTCTGTTCCATCTTTGGTCTGAGAGGGAGGACCTGCAGAGGTGGAGGGGGAGCAGTTGGATTAATCAGGGGAAGGAAGGACTTGACCCAGGCTGGGGGGCCATCAGGTCATTCGATGAGGCCTCGCCAGGTGACGATGTATGGGATCTGGTCCTGGTGGCC
>NW_008339470.1:185899-189503 GCF_000622305.1 Nannospalax galili | reverse complement strand
CAGGGGAAGATGGGGTGTTGCCCATAGTATTTATCAGTCCCATCCATTTCGTCAACAAAGAAATTAGAACAAAGATCACAAGACACAAGCACGACACAGACAGATGGCCCAAATTAAACTACCACAGCTTTCAGATGGTCTGGACTCTCGGCCGTGTGGATTCCCTGGCTCGATTGTGCCAAAGACCATACAGATAGGACTCGCATGTCCCAAAAGGGTCATGGGGTCCTCTGAGGTTTCAGATGGACTAGTGTCCTGGTGGGGTGTCCGGTGGTGAACACCCACTCTGACGAGGATGGGGACGTCTCCCGAATCTTCCAGGTCACCTCGCTAGCGTTCCAGTGACAAAAAACTGAGATCAGATGGCTGCAACCAAAGGGAAAGTATAGAAAAGACAGGCGGACAAAAAGACAGGCGGACAAACACAGTTTTACAAAAACTTACCCGGCCGGTTGATCACAAACTTTTTGGGGTCTGTTCCTCTCGGAGGTCTCTGGGGGGATCCCAGACTAGCCCCCAAATGTTGTACCCCATCCACTGGACCCCAAAGAGACCACCGAGAACCCAGCACACCAAAATGCAAAAGCAAAGGTTTATGGTTTATTCAGGCTTAAGCTTGAGCTCTCAGACCTCACCAACTCAACAGATCCATGCTGAAAGCCCAGAGTAAGGGAGAGTGGAGTCTTTTATAGGTTTAGACAAAAGGGGGGGGAGATACCGAAGACACATTTTGGTTGGTTCAAGGAGCCCGTGCGTGCCAATATAATTTTAAACCGATTAGATGTATAAGATGCAGCCCTGGAAGTTTCTTATTGGTAAGTGCTAGTCTCAGGGCTGTGGAATGTGCTGACTGTTACCTGTGGGGCCAGGAGTCTCCATTTTTACCTTATAGGGCAGTTTTTATGCTCGGGCTTCCTTAATCTATAGTTTCCTGGAAGGGGGGGTGGGGAATAGCAGGTGGGAGTCAGGGCATGCCAGGGCGTGTTTAGGCATGTCTGAAGCAGCAGCCAAGCATTTTACAGAAGCTAAAAGAGCAATTAGTGGGGGTCTGGAGGGGTTGGGGGGTAGCGGGTGAATGAAGAGGGTCTCAGGATTCTACAAAACATGTTCCACAGTGTCATCATCAAAATGTGCTCATAGTCCATGGTACTTGGTAAATGTGCAAACACCTTTCAGAAACATAAACATGAGCTTTACCTGAGATCTATAAAGTATCTGTAATTATTTTTTATAACCCCTTAATAACAAAAACAATCTATTTTCAAATGTTTCTTAAGGAACCTATCTATTGGTGAACTACTCAAAACTATTAAAAATCAAATACACCACCTACAGTGAACACATGCATCTTTCCAGCTCAGCTCTGGCTGACCAAGCAATCTGTGGTCTGCCAAGCATAACAAATGAACAACCTCTATTCCCTCAAAGTCTCCCTCAGGGCAAATTTCAACCTTCTGCACTCTTTGACCTCTTTTTATGAAGTTGGTCTAGAAAAATGTGCATTATATTATAGTATAAGTTAGCCATGCAGCCTCTTCTTGCCTTCTTTGGAAAATAAGATACAAATTACAAAGATGCTTATTACCTGAGTATGAGACAGCCAGGGGGTCCTGAAAAGTCAAAAAGGCTCTGAAAAGCAAGGCCAGTGTTGGCAGGGTGGCTGGCTTCCATAAGCCCCCATCCCCACTCCACCCCTCAGGGAACATGTGCTAAGCACTGTTATCCTTTCACATATTCTTGCTCAAAATGTTGCTAGTTATTACAAACTAAATAGTAAGTAAAGATGGCTTCTAAAAAGCCTCCAACTATTTCAAGAAAGAGACCTCCAGGGTGCTGCATGAACAGAGTTAACTATGAGGTAACTAAGAACAAGAGCTATAGCTTTGTAACTCTGACAGGAGTTAGCCCTCACTACAAGCTGACCCTGAAGGTGTGAGGGCAAAGAGAATGCAGTACAATTAACAGCTTGAGACACTTGTAAGTCAGTGGTGCCAACTCCAGCCCCAGCTAATGGTCAGCAGACAGTTATGGTCAGTAAAAAACTGAGAGCTGAACAGAGAGCTTCAGTGTTTACAAAGCCTTGTGTGTGAAATGAGATCAGCACTTTAAAGATGTTTTCATTCCAATGTTCATTACATTATTTTCAATAGATAAGTTATAGAATCAGCCTAAATATCCATTAACTTGTGAATGGTTAAAGAAAATATGGTGTGTACATGGTATAATTTTAGTGAGCCATCAAAAATAATAGTGCCATTTGCCACAGTCTTTATGAACTTCAAGAACATTATGTTATGAACAGTAAGTGAAGAAAAAAAAAGTTACATGATTTATATGTAAACCTTAAAAAGAGTCCAACTTATAGAATAGAAATACTAGAAATTACCAGAAATTGAAAGGGAGAAGAGGTAGGGGAGGTATTAGTCAAATGATACAAATTCTCAGGTCAGCAAAAATAATGTCAGTTGATTCTCTTGTGCAGCATGGTGATTATCTAAGAATGTAGCATATATGTGGAAGTTGCTAAGAGATTAGATTTTAGAAACTCTTCACCATTAAAAACATTTGTGAGGACATGAAACAATACATATGACCTTAAAGCAGTTTGAGCCATTCCATAATTTCTACATATAGACATTACAATATATGCCATAAATATATGGAATTTTGTCAATTAAAAGACAAATGGACTCTGCTTCCCTGGGCCTGCACCACCGCAAGCCTCTCTCCTACCTGCAGGCCTTTCTCCTGGGTAAGTCCATCGGACCCTCCACAGCTTGACTCCCCTGGCCACGTTCACCCACCCATCTTCCCCTGTCGGACTCTCCTCCTAGTTTGGGCCCTGCCCCATTCCTTGTCTTGGGGCTGCAGACAAGGAAAGGGGCAGGGCCCCAAACTAGGAAGAGAGACAGAAGGGGGGAGATGGGAAGGTGAACGGGACTGGGGAAGTCAAGCTGTGGAGGGGCCTGATGGACTTGGGGAACCAATACTACTTCTTGATCCTTTTCATCCAGACCAACTTAGTGCCTTCACTGGGCCCCAGGAGCACTGCTTCTGGACCTGGCCCCCGCCCTCACCTCCCTCTGCTTCCCTGCACCTGCACCACCTACCAGGCTCTTTCTGGGATGCTGGGGGCTGACCTTTCCTCCTCCTGATCCTTTGCATCCAGACCAACACAGCTCCTCAGTGCAGTCCCCAGAAGTACTTTGGGGCCTCTTCCCGCTCCATCTTCCTTTGCATCTCTGGGTGGCAAGGCCACCAGCTGCCCTAGACCAGCATCTTTCCTGGGCCAGGCTCCCAGGCCAGGCCAACCCCCAGATTCCTGAGGCCAAAATTGTTCCTGGAGTGATCCAGACCTGAAGAGAAAGCCTGAAAACATCTGACCCTCATCTGAATTGGGCCTCTGTGGGAACTCCTGAAGACATAAGCAATCCGGCCACTCCAATATAAAATCAAAAGAGAGAACCGGAAGTTTAGACAAACCAGCTTTTCATGCCCCAAAAGCAAACCACAAAAGCACATAAAATTTACAAAAAGAAGCAGACCTAAATTTGAAGGCTTGAGTCTCACAAGAATCAGAAACTACAAAAGAAATTCACCCATG
>NW_008339470.1:179052-185589 GCF_000622305.1 Nannospalax galili | reverse complement strand
CAATTAGAAGTGACAGGAAAAAGCCTCACCAATAGGATGAACGAAATGGAAAACACAGTATCAAGACTGGGAGATAAAGTGGACAAACTAGACCACTCAAGCAAAGATTATGAAAAATTTAAGAAATCACAAGAATAGAATATGCAGGAATTGTCTGACACCATAAAAAGACCAAAATTATGAATCATAGGCTTACAGGAAGGAGAAGCATCCCAAGATAATGGCATGGACCAGATCTACAACAGAATCATAGAAGAAAATATGCCAAAATTAAAGAAAGACATGCCCATACGAATACAAGAAGCATATAGAACATCAAACAGGCAGGACCAGAAAAGAAACCCTCCACAGCACATCACAGTAAAAACATTAAATGTACAAAACAAAGAGACAATACTGAAAGCTGCAAAAGAGAAACAAGTCACATATAAAGGAAAACCCACTAGGATTACAACAGACTTTTCAGTGTAAACTATGAAAGCCAGAAGATCCTGGACCAAAGTATTCCCAGTTTTAAATGACCACAGATGCCAACCCAGATTACTATACCCAGCCAAAATGTCTATTATAGTTGAAGGGGAAAGAAAAATCTTCCATGACATAAATAGGCTGAAGGAATTCATGTCCACAAAACCAGCCCTTCAGAGAGTTCTGGAAGCAATACAAAGAGCTGAAGAAAGGAATGACTATACCCAAGGGATTTCAGAAAGAAATCCAATGAAGGTATAACTGTGGAAAAGTACAACTATATCAAGAATGTAAACAGAAATAAAAATGACAGGATTCAATAACCATCTTTCATTAACAACTTTAAGTATTAACGGATGGAACTCCCCAGTCAAAAGATACAGACTATATGAATGGATTAAGAAACAAAACCCATCTTTTTGTTCTCTGCAAGAAATTCATCTCACTTTCAAGGACAGACACTATCTCAAAGTGAAAGGATGGAAAAAAATATATCAAGCAAATGGTACTAAGAAAAAAGAAGGCTTAGAAATTCTAATATCTAACAAAATAGACTTTAAACTAATACTAATCAGAAGAGACAAAGAGGGCACTTCGTTTTGATCAAAGGAACAATGACTCAAGAAGATATTACAATCATGAAAATATGTTCACCTGCACCCAAATTCATAAAAACAACACTACAGGACTATAAGACACAGACTAACCCCAACTCAGTAATAGTAGGTGACTTCAATACCCCAATGTCTCCATTACATAGGTCAACAGGGCAGAGAGTTAACAGAATGACATCTGAATTAAACAATACCATATATCAAATGGACTTAACAGACATCTACCGAGTATTCCATCCAAGCACCAAAGGACATACTTTCTACTCAGCACCCCATGGAACCTTCTCCAAAATCATTGATGGACAGGAGCATGAAACAAACCCCAACGAATACAAAAAGGCTGAAAAAATTCCATGCATTCTATCAGACCACAATGCAATAAAGCTTACAATCAACACCTGAAGAAGCCCTAATCACCACATGAACATATGGAGATTAAACAACACATTCCTGAATGATGAATGGGTCAAAAGAGAAATTTAGAAAGAAATAAAAGTATTCCTGGAATTAAATGAAAAGGACAATACAACACGAAAAAAACCTCTGGCATGGTAGACAGGCTTGAGCCTAGGGTGATACTGCAACTGTCAGGGTCACGTGGTTTCCAGGAATCCAGGCTCTGTAATCTAAAACTCACTATGCTAATGAGGCATCCTACCCGCTATTCTGTGATAGGACGTTAAGTCTGTTATGCTAATAGGATACAAAGTCTGTTATGCTAATAAGGTATCCTGCTTGCTATACTGTGATAGGACACTAAACCTGTTATGCTAATAAGGTATCCTACTTGCTGTGCTGTGATTGAACCACTACCCCATATAAGCTTGTGCCTTCCTGCAATAAACCAGACCTGTGTCACCTGGTCTCCTGTGTCTGAATGTGGCTCTGCTGACACAGTCTCCTCACCAGCCCTGGGGTCCGGGACCAGGCAGAAGCAGTGACAACAGGAGGCAGCACAGGGCAGGCAAAAGAGCTGCCTCAGCACCAGGTGAGCAGAAGAGTAGCCTCAGCCCAGGGCGAGCGGAGGAGCAGCCTCGACGCCCGTGATAACAAAGGAGAGGCACCCACAAGAACAGAGGAGCGCCTGCCGCTGGCAGTGACTGCAGCTGGCACACAACGTGGGGCTCAAAAAGCCCGACCCCCTGAGGCTGTGTAACACTTGGGGCTCCGGATGCCCTCTTTGCCAGTGATTCTTCTGTGGGTGCTTGCCGCTTTCATTCTCCTGTGCTTCTTCTTCCGGCTTGCAGTCTTCAGTTTGGCATGTTTTTCCTGTTTCCACCGATCGTCTTCCTGAATGGCTCCTGAGTCCTTCTGGGTACGTCTTGCAGGGTGAGTGACCTCCAGTATGGGAAATAGTTATCCAGCTGCTGCCAGCCCCCACACCACTGCACTGGTTTCTCTCCTCAGGAGTAGGCAAATTAGAGTAATAGAGAAGGAAGTAACTAAGGTATTAGATGAAGTGCTAGCTCTTGCTCCTTGGTTTACAGATTCCTGCTGTTGGGATCCGGAGCAATGGGCTTGTGTGCTATTCATGGCCAGAAAGAGGGAAGTCAGTCAGGGAGGGGCGTCCATTATCTGGGCTGTTCTACCCCATTGTGACTGCCATTCTGGCCTCGCTTCAGGGAGTTCCCCCCGATGCCCCTGAGCAGAATAATCTCATACTGAAAAACATAGATAAACAAATAAAGCAACAGGATAGTGGGGACTGCTTTTCCCAGGTGTTTCCAGTCAAAACCAAACTGATTTCTCTTCTGATGCAGAAATGATGACTGCTGATAATGAGGTAAAAAATGATGAATTATGGTCTGAGGGTCCCCCTGATGAAAAACAGGAAGTCAAGATTGCCTCTGCCCTGCCATTATGGGGTGGTGGCTACCCTCTGCCATCTTGTATTGGCTTTGATGAAAAATGGGAAGTTAAGGCAGCCTCCGCTCCACCATTACAGGGCAATGGCTACTTTCTGCCATCTTGCACTAGCTCTAAGAAATTTCCCCTCAGTCCATCTACCCCTTCCTTCCAGAGGAGGACTGGAAGCCCCTCTTGCCTAGGCCCCTCTCTTATGATACAATGGGTGATTTTCCACGTTTTTCCCAGTTACCATCAATCAGTGACTACAGAACCCTAATGTCTGGAATCTATATTCTAATGATACTTTTAAAAATCTGCGTAAGGCAGCCATTGAGGATGGCATTCATTACCCTTGGTTTGGTCAGCTATTAGATCCAATCAGCCGTGCAGCCAACACTCCCTGTGACTGGCAGAATATTGCCCATGCCTGTCTAAAAGGAGTTGATTTTCTCTTATGGAAGGCTGCTTATCAGGACGAATGTGAACAATAGGCAGAGCACAATAGAAATGCCAATGTTCAAAACATTGGGTTTGATGCCTTGGTAGGGTGTGTCAGTTTTAAAACCCCACAAGCCCAGGCACAGGAACCTCCACGCTACTTTGAACAAGTGAGGCTTTGCTCACTCCGTGTTTTTCAAAGTATGCCAACTCATGAGGATACCAAATTGACCAGATTGATACAGAAAACAGGTGAGCCTTTCTCTGACTTTGTTAAAAGGTGCCAACAAAGCGTCAATAGGAAAATTAGCCATTGGGGGTCCGCAGATGCTTTGCTCAAGAATCTTGAATATGAAGGCTGCTCTACCGAGTGTCGCCTTGCCATAGGACCCATTAGACACAAGGATGTCTCTGAATGGATTCTGACCTGTCGGGATGTGGGGACTGCTTGAGCTCATGTCTCAGCTCTCGCTGAGGCACTGGCTTCTCACCAGCCACAGGCCAAGATGGACAAAGGCAAATGTTGGGCCTGCAGAGGACAGGATCATTGGTCTCACACCTGCCCTAACAAGATCTGGCAGATGGACGTTACTCACTTTTCCTTTGGCAAGTTCAAATATATCCATCATATTATTGACACCTGTTGTTAAAGCAAGGGCAAGGCTATGCTTGTGTCTTTCCAGATAATGTTCCAGCCCCCATTTGGATCCCAGCCCAGAGCATCAGAATTGCCTGCAACAAAAACCTTCCCTCCACAACCACCAACCCTGGAGATGGAAGCCTTGACCCTGGAGGAAGTGGCACACCTCTCAACCACCGAGATACTGACCCAGCATTGCAGACCACAAAAGCAACCAGCTCCAACGGCACACCCGATAACCTGGGACAACCTTGAGTATCTCACTTCACAAGCAGAGACAATAGCCATTACTGATATCTCCTAATTTTTGGACACTGCATTGTTAATTTTGTTAAGGCTAGTTCAGTTAGCTGTTGCCCTGCCTCCAGATCTTGCCAGGCATGTCTCTGAAAGCAAGGACCCATTGTTCCTTGCCCTTACCAACCTATAATTGGCCTACGATGGGTTTCAACAAATTCTTGACCCCTGAGGAGGCCTTTAAACAAGCCAAGACTGGATGTACTGCCTCTCCCTCTGCCAAACCACACAAAGGAACCCACCCTTCGAGGGCTGGTAGTCAATGATGGGTAAGAGCCTGACAGATGGGACAACCTAAGACAGACACAGTCCATTATGATGGGTAACCATTGAGATGGGGACAACAATGCTGAGGCAAAGAATCTCAACTCCCACTGGTTGGCATGGAGTTGGCACCACCTGCACTTAAGGAAGCACGCCATCTTGAGGGAAGGGCTCTTGATACAATGACCCCCTGAGCCATTGTACTTTGTGTTGATGTATCTGGACTGATATCAATATGCTATATACCTCACCTTTAAAAATAATAAAATGGGGAGATGGGGGAGACAGGCTTGAGCCTAGGGTGATACTGCAACTGTCAGGGTCACGTGGTTTCCAGGAATCCAGGCTCTGTAATCTAAAACCCTCTATGCCAATGAGGCATCCTACCTGCTATTCTATGATAGGACGTTAAGCCTGTTATGCTAATAGGATGCTAGGTCTGTTATGCTAATAAGGTATCCTAGTTGCTGTACTATGATAGGACACTAAACCTGTTATGCTAATAAGGTATCCTACTTGCTGTGCTGTGATTGGACCACTACCCCTATATAAGCTTGTGCCTTCCTGCAATAAACCAGACCTGTGTCACCTGGTCTCCTGTGTCTGAATGCAGCTCTGCTGACACAGTCTCCTCACCAGCCCTGGGGTCCAGGACCAGGCAGAAGCAGCAACGACAGGAGGCAGCACAGGGCAGGCAAAAGAGCTGCCTCAGGACCAGGTGAGCAGAAAAGGGGCCTCAGCCCAGGGTGAGCAGAGGAGCAGCCTCAACGCCAGTGAGAACAAAGGAGCAGCACCAACGAGAATGGAGGAGTGGCCACCACTGGCGGTGACCACACTCTGGGACATGCTGAAAGCGGTCCTTAGAGGGAATTTTATAGCTCTAAATGCCTACACCAAAAAATCTGAAAGAACACAAATAAATGACAACATTGCAACTCAACACACTTGAAAAGCAACAGCAAACAAAACCCCATCCTAGCAGACAAGAAAAAATAACAAAAATCAGGTCAAAAAATAATGAAATTGAAACAAAGAAAACAATACAAAGAATCAACAATTCCAAGAGCTGGATCTTTGAAAAGATAAACAAGATTGACAGACCGCTAGCCCAGTTAACCAAAAGAAAGAAAGAGCATCTCCAAATCAACAAAATCAGAGATGAAAGGGGAAACATCACAACAGACACCAGAAAGACACAGAACATTATAAGGGAATACTTTAAAAACCTATATGCTACTAAATTTGAAAACCTAAAAGAAACAGATGGATATCTAAAGGCATGGGAACCAACAAAACTAAACCAAGAAGAGATTAACAGCTTAAACAGACCCAAAACACAAAAAGAAATTGAAACAGTAATACAAAACCTCCCGACTAACAAAAGCCCAGGACCAGATGGATTTACAGCAGAATTCTATCAGGCATTTAAAGAAGATCTTTATCCAATACTACTTAATTTATTCAAAAAAAATAGAAATGGAGGGAGAGCTTCCAAATTCCTTCTATGAAGCCAGCATCACTCTAATAAAGATAAACTGGTAAAGATACAACTGAAAAAGAAAACTATAGACCCATATCCTTAATGAACATAGATGCAAAAATTCTCAACAAGATACTTGCAAACCGCATATAGACACACATCAAAAAGGTCATCCACCATGATCAAGTTGGCTTTATCCCAGAGATGCAGGGATGGTTCAATATACATAAGTCAAAAAACGTCATAAATCATATGAATGGACTCAAAGACAAGAACCATATGGTCATCTCAATAGGTGCAGAGAAGGCCTCTGACAAAATTCAAAATGCATTTATGTTCAAAGTCCTAGAGAGAAGTCAACTGGAGGGAACATACCTCAACATAATTAAAGCCATGTACAGCAAATCCACAGCCAACATCATTCTAAATGGAGAAAAACTGGAAGCATTCCCATTGAAATCAGGAACCAGACAAGGCTGTCCACTATC
>NW_008339470.1:155501-178352 GCF_000622305.1 Nannospalax galili | reverse complement strand
AATGACGATCCTAGCAAAAGTCATATATAGATTCAATGCAATGCAATCAAAATCCCCATGACATTTTTCACAGAAATGGAAAAAAACTATCCTAAGATTCATATGGAAACAAAAATACCTCGCATAGCCAAAAGAACCTGAGCACTAAGAGCAATGCTGGGGGGAATTACTATACCAGATTTCAAGCTGTATTACAGAGCTATAGTCATAAAAACAACATGATACTAGCACAAAAATAAACCCATAGATCAATGGAACAAAATTGAAGACCCAAATAAGAATAAATACAATTTCAGCCACCTGATATTTGAGAAAGGGGCCAAGAAAATTAACCGGAGGAAAGATAGCATGTTCAGCGAATGGTGCTGGCAAAACTGGATCCTGGATCTCCACTTGTAGAAGAATGAAACTAAATCCCTGTCTTTCACCCTGCACAAAATTCAATTCCAAATGGCTCAAAGACCTCAATGTAAAGCCTGAAACTCTGAAACTGTTAGAAGAAAACATTGGGAATAACCTACAAATACATCGGGAAAAAACCTACAAGATATAGGTGTAGGATTTTCTAAAAGTGACATCAATTGCTCAGGAAACAAGGGCAAGATTTAACAAATGGGACCTCATTAAACTAAAAAGCTTCTGTACATCAAAGGAGGCAACCAAGGAAGCAAACAGAAAACCCACAGAATGGGAGAAAATCTTCACCAGCTACACATCTGATAGAGGTTTAATAACCAGAATTTATAATGAAATCGAAAAACTGAGAACCAAGACAAGAAGCAACCCAATTAAAAGATAGGCTAAGGAGCTGAACAGAGAGTTCTCAAAAGAAGAAGTAAAGATGGCTATGAAACATCTTAAAAGATGTTCAACATCACTAATAATTAGGGAAATGCAAATTAAAACCACTTTAGGATTTCACCTTACCCCAGTCAGACTGGCTAAGATCAAGAAAACAAATGATACCAAATATTGGAGAGGATGTGGGGAAAGGGGAACACTCATCCACTGCTATTGGAGCTGCAAACTGGTTCAACCCCTTTGGAAAGCAGTGTGGGGAACTCTTAAAAAACTACAAATGAGCCTACCATTTGACTCAGTTATATGACTCCTTGCCATATACCCAAGGAACTCATGCTATTGCAGAGACACTTGTACATCCATGTTTGTTGCTGCTCTTTTCACAATAGCTAAGAGGTGGAAGCAACTTAAGTGTCCCTCAATTGATGAGTGGATAGTGAAAATGTGGTTCATTTATACGGTGGACTTTTACTCAGCGGTAAAGAAAGATGAAATCAAGAAATTTGCAGGTAAATGGATGGAACTAGAAACTATTATACTAAGTGAAGTAACACAGACTCAGAAAAAAAGTTGGCATATGTTCTCCCTCATATGTGGATCCTAGAACCAGACTCTGACAAATAAGTATGCAACCAGACATAACTACAGGAACCAGGATAATGGAAAGGAAACAGGGAGGTAAAGGAAAAGAAATAACCTGAAAGAGAAGAACAGTAGGAAACAGGCCTTAATAAGGGAGATACAGATAAAAATTGGGTTAGTTCAAGGGAGGGGGGATGGAAGGGTATATAAGGAGCCTAGGGGATAAAGGGAAAGAAGGAGCTCAAGAGAGGTAGGAACATAGGAGAAGGGTATTAGTAAGGGAGAAAGGGGGGAAATTGGAGCACCTTAAGTGGGAAAACCATGATGGAGGGGTGAGACAATGTGAGAGATAAACAATGCCTAGCTAGTTTTGAAAACCAGAGAGAACCATATTACTCCTACAACATACTGACAAAGCATACATAGCAGATCAAGAAATATATGTCTAGGTAAGATTTATCTGAGAACAACTGATCTTTGCCCAAGATTTACCTACATGACACACAGTAATTAAAAATACCAGACTGGTGGAACTAACCTTCTTTGGTGTTTAACACACATACTTTGAGGTCTATAATAATTCAGTCAGAGGGATATAAAGGACACTTTTTGCTCCTTGCCTTCCTAGGTTGACTAGTTCCAGGGGACTATGAGCATCTCTCAAAATGTCCTATAATGGTGGTAGGTCACCTGTCCTCTTGATCAAGGAGGCCAAGCAGACCCCACCAGATGGACTTGAACCAGTGTCCAGTCTATAAAGAGGAGGGTCAACACAGAGGAATCATGTCCTCCATGGTTCCAAGCGAAACCAACAATGGTCGAGCAGGACTTTTGACCTATCTTCACATAGGTGAAACTGGTGAAAGAAAGGAGCCAGGGCTCCTCCCAAGCCCATGTGACCCCTGAGGAACAGATCCTCAAATGACCTTAAGAGTAAAAATAAGTTGGTTTATCTGGGCCAACTGTATGGCCTTAAACACCCAAAAGGATAGTATAACCAAAGATTAAAGGGGCCAATGTAATTTCATAAGAGTCCATACGTATAGCTAAAGGCTACATAACAAGCAACAATGCCAGACAGGCGATTCCTTCTTTTGAGTTGGAGGCCAGGGTGGCCAAACAGATTCCCTGATAGTAACCCAGCATAGAACTGGCAAAATGAACAGCAGACCCCACTCTTATCCAAAGGAATATTAACAACTTGCTAGATAAGCTGACTAGATTCACCAGAAGGGCAAGCAGTGGGGAATGGCTGGGGGTGCCGACAACAGAGCAGACAGTAGCAGGGATAAGGGCTCTAGCTGGGGGAGGGAGGCTACGAGAGGGTGCTACTTGGGAAGTGGGTGTATAAATAAATAAAAAAAATAATAAATCTTCAAAGCACAAAAATTTGCTCCTTAAGAACTAGTAGATGTGAAAAACATTACCATTGAATGATGGCTGATGGCTTTATATCCATGCTCAGATGTGAAGGAGCTCAGAAAGTAACTGACTATGACTAGTAATAATCAGATATATAGAGATAGAAACACATGTGCATCTTAGTGTCAATTGTATTCAAAATGAATTTTTTGTATGAAACTGTGTATTTTAATAATGAAATAGAGACCTTTTTTAAAGTTTAAAACCTCATTTAATTTTATGTCTTATACGGTTATACAGATTACAATATTGTATAACTATATTAATTCAACTATAAACCTAAAAATTTACAGCCAGTTTTGAAAGAGACACATCTTAGCTCTGGAAATTGTTATTGAATATGACGATGCTGTTGTAATGAAATGTGTCTTCTAATTTTATGGTTATTAAATAAATATTTTTTTAAAAAAAGACAAATGGATAAAATCATGGTAAAGCTAATATAAACATTTACTTCATGAACAATTGTTGGAAAGGATCACTTTTCCAATCTCTGATCACACTGTGCCTTCTCCAGATTGAGGCAGCCAATTCTGCTATGGGTCTCAGTTCCATGAACTTTTGCTACTCATTAGAGCACAACTGTTTCTTCTCACTTAGAATCTTATGTGCAGATTGGTGATAAGAATACATAATATAAAGCCAGATAAACAGAAACTAATACATTACCCTTCAAAAATTTCAATAAGCATTTGCTTTAATCTCCTGGTCTCAAAGGATACATTTAATTATTCCAATATAGCCTGTCTGTGATATTCAGAAGATTGTATTTCCCAGACTGATCTGATGTCAATGCCAAGTAAATTCCCTTAGAATTATTTTAAATATTTGAACCATTTTTTAATTAATTCATTTTATTTTTCTTAAGTTCAGTTTACCATTTTTCCCCCTGGGATAGTACTTTGTTGTCATAGCCAAGAACTCTAATTCCAGGCTTTAAAGATTTTCTCCTATGTTTTGTTCTAAAACTTTCATAATTAGATTGTAAATTTAAATATCTGATCCATTTGAGTTAATTTTCATAGGGGGTGTGAGCTTTTGGTTGATGTTCACTTTTTCCATATGAACAATGGAGATCTGATGTTCAAATTTCAATTAGTGAAAACTTTCTCTGTTATTCCTTTTGTATTTTTGAAAATAAGTCAGTGCATCTGTGTTCATTACTTGTGGATTCTTTTAAAATTCTGCCTGAACTGTGTAGCTGTCATTTCACAAATGCTTCTTTATCTTGATTAATAGTAATTGTTTAACAGTGAAGCATAATTGCTTATCAATATTTATGTGATTAATCATACAATTTTCTCTCTACAAAATGGTTTATAATAATATATTTGAGCTTAACATTTGAACCATTTTCTACCAATGACATGGATATTGTCATTGACCTCTGTAAAAATGTTCTGAAAAATCAAGAGATCCAACATGTGTTTCTGGAACTCCTTTAAAAATACATCCTAACTCAGAAAATTGTTATTGAATATGTCAGTTCTGATGTAGTGAAATGCTTCTTCTAAGTATGTGGTTATTAAATAAATAATTTTTTTTAAAAAAAGCACATATCCTTCAAGAAACCCAGGAAAATCCAGGTAAGAAAAAAGTTAACTCTTTTTTGTTATAAATATTAACTTTTAAACAAAGTATTTCTCTATATTTTTTAAAGTTTTGTTCTTACACATCCAATTTTTCATTTTAAGATCTTTAAAAGATTTCCCTTTACTTTTTGGTGTATTGTGTAAGTAGGAGACTAATGACCATGCTCCTGCATCACCTCTGAATTTGAGGAGCCTAATGTACCAAAACCTAGAGAACAAATTTGTAATAATAATAGACTACATTAGGGAAATTTTTTTAATTGTGTGACTTGCCCTGCTACAACTTAAATGAAATGAACTATTGTCCACTATAATGACATAGGATTGAAAACTGTGTGCTGAGCATTCCTTATGAGTTAAACAAGATTACCAAAGAATATGATTTCGAGAGAGTATTTTGGGCTTCTAATATCATGTTAGGGATATTGCTATCCTCCAAAGAGAATCAAAAGGGAAATGAAACATCAATATAAAACTTATTTCTCTTTGATCAATTATCATCAAGTAGGAAGACGAAATGAAATAGTATGTCATGTGACTTGAAGATGATAGGGGTAAGGCATTGAAAGCAAGTAAAGCAGTTCAAATTACATAGATTTCAAATATTCACTTTTAATGTTATTTCTGAAAGTACTAACCTTAAATGGCCAGATTTTAAAGGCTACGATCTTTCCAGAAAAATATTTCAAAAAAAGAGGTCAGCCTGTATCTTCCCACAAAAACTTTTCCTTTGTTCCTGAAATTTGGAGTGTAGTTGTAGTTCATGACTGTCCAGAAGACTGTCAGTCTGGAAATGTCCAGGAGGGTCAGTTGACCATTCAAGGAAAGACGGTATTACTTAACGGGTATTCAGTAGAACCAAAAAAATCAGTAAACAGTTCTCAACTAAAGTTAGTGAATGTAGATTGGAAGACACTCCTCAAAATATTAGAAATATTTTTCTATAAGGAGCATTAATAAAGTTTTCTGAAAGGTCACAAAATTTTCATGAATGTGAGCATCTTAGAATCTTAGAAGATCATGGGAACATTTGATGTTCAAGAGAATAAAAACTAGCACTTTGCATATTGCTTTCTATATACACATTACTACAAGATGTGAATTTTCTGAGTGGTTTGCCATGTGTGCAAGATGGTCAGAAAACCACTCTTATTTCTCAGTGTGTGTTCCATTTTCACAGAAATAGAATCAACGCTTCCTTAACATATATATTGCATTATTATCCAGTGTGGAATCATAAAGTGAAAGAAACATTAGTTGGAACTCCAATACTTATATCAATTTATGAAACATAGAGGACTTAAGATAGTATCATTTTTATTACCTAGTTAAAGTATATTGTGTTTTATAATTATAAGCAAAAAGGTTAGTATACAGATTTGGAAATAGAAAAATATAAAAAAGATTACCTATAGTTTCATACACAGAGAAAACTGTGATGAACATTTTATTGTGCCTCCACAGTACCTTTCTTTTAATTTCATCTGAAAATATTTGTAAAGTGGTATTATTATTGAAAATAACAAATATGTAGGAACAATAAAATAAAAATAGCTTTTAAAAATGTATTATGGTAAGATATCTATCTCTGTCTGTATCGAAATAGGATGATAAATAGATAAGTACATACATATATACATACATACATGCATATATAAGTAGATACAGAAATAAATATGTCTTCAGACCATTGTGCCCTATATAAATATAAAACTCAGTGGCACTAAATACATTTACATCATTATGTAACTATACTCATTAATCATTTCCAATGTTTTTCTTTTAATTTTCTTAAGTTGAAACTAAAGGTCCAGTAAATAATAATTCCACTTCTACCTTCCTCTACAAACTCTAATTCTATATTTTATTGCTGTGTTTCTATAAATTTTGTTCCTCTGGGAACCTTGGGTAAGGGCAATATGCAGCATCTGTCCTTCTGAATCTAGATTATTTCCCTTAGTACAATGTCTTGAAAGTTGTGTAGTGTCAAATGCTATGTGAGGTCAAATTTCACTCTTATTAAAGGCAAAAAAACATTCCATAACAGGTGCATACTATACTTTAGCCATTCATCTGTCAATAGATGTTTAATTTGTTTCTAACTTCCGGATATTGTTCAAATGCTGCTATGAACACTGGTCTTTTAAACAATATTCTTAATTGTTGCATATGGTTATTGAACTTGTTCGGAATATTGCTGCTGTTGAAAACTTCAAATTAGCTTCATCTAACTAATGGGAAAAAAAATTCACCTTGAATATTTCTCTCAAGAACTTAAAAAAAGTCTTGGATCATCCTAGTTTGATGTTCTTGGAACTATGTCTGGCAAATCGTCAAAACATAGGCAAAACAAAAAATTAGCAAACCAGATCTCTGGGCAGCCCAGCCCCACAGCTACCTGGGGCCAGCAGCTTGCCTGGTCCCCAGGAGCCCTCAGGTCTCTTCTAACCCCCACCTCCCTTTGCAATCCAGGATGGCACAGCCACCAACTTCCTGGGGCCAGCATCTTTCCTGGGCACTTCTCCCAGGCCAGCCCAGCCCTCAAATTCCTGAAGCTAACACCATTCCTGGAGGGATCCAGACCTTAGGAGAAAGCCTGAGAGAATCTGATCCTCATCTGACTTGGGCCTCTATGAGAACTCCTGAGCAGCAAGAGGAAAGCAATTTGGCAATGTAAGAGGAAAGCAATATAAGATTTAAAAAGAGAACTTAAAGCCTAGACCAACCAGATTTTCTTGCCCAAGAAGTAAGCCACAAAGGTACATAAAGGTTACAAAGAGAAGCAGACCTAAACTCAACAAAGGAAGGCTTGAGTCTCACACAAGAATCAGAAACTACAAAAGAAATCCACATGTCAAAGTCACAGATAAAATATAATAAGATGAAAAATCAAAATAATATATCCCCACCAAGTACAAATAGTCTTCTACGGCAGTACAATGAGAACCCCCTAGAGATAACACAGGACATGGAAAGCAAAAGAACAATTATAAACATGATAAAATAGTTCAGTGAATTTAAAGAACACAAAGAAAGAACTGAAAGAAGATAGGGATAAGCTTCTGAATGAATTCAGAAAAGATAAATATTGAAGAATACTCAGGCTGAAATGAAGAAGATTATCAGGTTGAAATGAAGGAGGAAGTTAAACATTCAATAAGCCAATTAGAAACGACAGGAGAAAGCCTCACCAATAGGATGAACAAAATGGAAAACAGAGTATCAAGATTGGAAGATAAAGTGGACGAATTAGACCACTCAAGCAAAGATTATGAAAATTTTAAGAAAACACAAGAATAGAATATGCAGGAATTGTGTGACACCATAAAAAGACCAAACTTACACATCAAAGGCATAGAGGAAGAAGAATCTCAGGATAATGGTATGGACCAGATCTTTAACAGGATTGTAGAAGATAATTTCCCAATATTAAAGAAAGATATGCCCATACAAATATAAGAAGCATATAGAACACCAAATAGACAGGACCAGAAAAGAAACTCTCCAGGGCACATCATAGTAAAAACACTAAATGTACAAAACAGAGACAATACTGAAAGCTAGAAAAAGAAAAACAACAAGTCATGCATGAAGGAAAACCCATCAGAATTACAGCTGATTTTTCAGTGAAAACTATGAAAGTCAGAAGAGCCTGGACCAAAGTATCCCAGTTCTAAACAACTACAGATGCCAACCCAGACTACTTCACCCAGCCAAAATGTCTATTATAGTCAAAGGGGAAAGAAAAATCTTCCATGATGTAAATAGGCTGAAAGAATTGATGTCTGCAAAACCCATCCTTCAGAGAGTTCTTGAAACAAAACAAAGAGCTGAAGAAAGGAACAACTAGGGGCTGGAGAGATGGCTCAGTGGTTAAGAACACTGGTTGTTCTTGCAGAAGACCCAGGTTTGACTCCCAGCACCCAAATGGCAGCTAACACCTGTCTATACTTCCAGTCCCAGGAGATCCAACAGCCTCTTCTGACCTCCGTGGGCAATGCACAATACACATGCACTTACCTACATGCAGGCAATACATGCACACACATAAAATAATAAATATTTTTTTTAAAGAAAGGAATGACTATACCCAAGGGGTTATGGAAAGGAACTTAATGAAGGTATAACTATGGAAAGGCACAGCTACACCAAGAATGTGAACAGAAATAAAAATGACAGGAATAAATACACATCTTTCATTAATAAGCTTAAATATCAGTGGACTGAACTCCCCAGTCAAAAGACAAAGACTATTTGAATGGATTAAGAAACTCATCTCTCTTTCAAGGATAGGCACTACCTTAAAATGAAAGGATGGAAAAAATATATACCAAGTGAATGGTACTTAGAAAAATGCAGATGTTGCAATGCTAATATCTGACAATACAGCCTTTAAACTAAAACTAATCAGAAGAGATAAAGAGGGCCAGGTCATTCTAATCAAAGGAAAATTTGACTAAGAAGATATTACAATCATGAACATATATTCACCAAACTCTGGTGCACCCAACTTCATAAAAACATTGATACAGGACTTCATGAAAACAGTACTACAGGACTGTGGTGCACCCAACTTCATAAAAACAGTACTACAGACCCAGATTAATCCCAACTCATTAATAGTAGAGGACTTCAGTACCCCATTGTCTCCATTAGATAGGTCAACAGGACAGAGAATTAACAGAAATACATCTAAATTAAACAATACCATACATCAAATGTGCATAACAGACATTTACCTAATATTCCAACCAAGCACCAAAGAATATAATTTCTATTCAGCACCCCATGGAACTTCCTCCAAAATCGACCATGTACTGGGGCACAAAACAAACCTCAACAAATACAAAAGGATTGAAATACTTCCAGGCATTCTATCAAATCACAATGCAATAAAACTTAAAATCAACCCTGGAAGAAACCATAGTAACTACATGAATACATGGAGATTAAACAACACACTCCTGAATGATTAATGGGTCAAAGGAGAAATTAAGAAAGAAATAAAAGTATTCCTGGAACTAAATGAACAGGACCATACAACACAACAAAACCTCTGGGATACATTGAAAGAAGTCCTTAGAGGGAAGTTTATGGTTCTAAGTGCCTGCATTAAAAAAATCAGAAAGAACACAAATAAATGACTTAACATTACAGTTCAAGACACTTGAAAAGCAACAACAAATGAAAACCAAACCCAGCAGACAAGAAAAAATAACAAAAATAAGAGTAGAGATTAATGAAATAGAAAGAAAGAAAACAATACAAACAATCAACAAATCTAAGAGCTGGTTCTTTGAAAAGATAAACAAGATGAACATACCGCTAGCCCACTTAATCAAAAGAAAGAAAGAGCACCTCCAAATCAAGAAACTCAGAGATGAAAGGGGAAACAACACAACATACACCAAAAATATCCAGAACATTATAAAGCAATACTTTAAAAACCTATATGCTACTACATTTGAAAACCTAAAAGAAATGGATGGGTATCTAAAAGCATAAGATCCACCAAAACTAAAACAAGAATAGATCAACAGCTTAAATAGACCCATAACACATAAGGAAATTGAAACAATAATACAAAACCTCCGAACTAAAAAAAGCCCAGGACCAGAAGGATTTACAGCAGAACACTACCAAACATTTAAAAAACTAATCCAATACTACTTAATTTATTCAAAATGAAAATGGAGGGAGAACTTCCAAATTCCTTCTATTAAGTCAGCATCACTCTAAGACCAAAGCCAAGTAAAGAAAAAAACCAAAAAAAAAAAACTATAAACCCATATCTTTAATGAATATAGATGAAAATATTCTCAACAAAATACTTTCAAACCGCATACAGACACACATCAAAAAGGTCATCCGCCATGATCAAGTCAGTATTATTCCAGAGAAGCAGGGATGGTTCAATATATGCAAGTCAATAAATGTCATAAATCATATAAATGGACTCAAAGACAAGAACCACATGGTCATCTCAATAGATGCAGAGAAGGCCTTTGACAAAATTCAACATGTATTTATGTTCAAAGTCCTAGAGGGAATTGGACTGTGGGGAACATACCTCAACATGATTAAAGCCATATACAACAAACCTACAGCCAACATCTTTCTAAATGGAGAAAAACTGAAAGCATTCCCATTAAAATCAGGAACCAGATAAGGATGTCCACTATCTCCATTCCATTTTAACATAGTGCTTGAAACTCTTGCAAGAGCAACAAAGCAAGAAAAGGAAGTTGAAGGAGTAATAATTGGAAAAGAAAAGATCAAATTATCCGTTTTTGGAGATGATATGATGTTATATCAAGAGATACCAAAAATTCCACCAGAAAACTCCTAGAAATTATTAACAAATTTAGTAAAGTGGCAGGTTACAAAATTAATCTATAAAAGCATGCAGCTTTTAACGTCTTCGGTCAGGTTTATTCCGATATATATATGCAGCTATTGTGAAGGGGAGTGTTTCCATGTACTCTTTCTCTGATTGCTTGTTATTGGTATATAGAAAGTATACAGACTTTTGTAAAAGGTGTTCAACATCACTAGTAATTAGGGAAATGCAAATTAAAGCCACTTTAAGATTTCATTTGACCCCAGTCAGACTGGCTAAGATCAAGAGAACAAATGATGCCAAATGTTGGCAAGGATGTGGAGAAAGGGGAAATGCTCCTTCACTGCTGGTGGGATTGCAAACTCGTGCAGCCTCTATAGAAAAGTGTGGAGAACTCAAAAAACTAATGTTGGAGAGGATGTGGGGAAAGAGGAACACTCATCCACTGCTGGTGGGATAGAAAACTTGTTCAACCCCTAAGGAAAGCAGTATAGAGAACTCTTTAAAAACTACAAATGAACCTACCATTTGACCCAGTTATACCACTCCTTGGCATATGCCCAAAGAACTCATCCTATTGCAGAGAAACATGTACATCCATATTTGGATGCTGCTCTTTTCACAATAGAGATGGAAGCAACCTAAGTGTCCATCAATGGACTGGATAATGAAAATGTGGTTCATTTATACGATGGAGATTTACTCAACAGTAAAGAAAGATGAAATCATGAAATTTGCAGGTAAATAGATGGAACTAGAAACTGTTATACTAAGTGAAGTAACACAGACTCAGAAGAAAAAAAAAGACATATGTTTTCTCTTATATGTGGATCCTAGCACCAAATCCTTATAAGTGAGTATGTATTCAGACATAACTACAGGGATGAGGATAATGGAAAGGAAACCGGGAAGTAAAGGAAAAGAAAGAATCTGAAAGAGAAGAACAGTAGAAAACAGGTGTAAAAGGGAAATATGGATAAAAATTGGGTTATTGTAAGGGGAGGGGAGAAGGAAGGTTATACAAGGAACCTTAGAGGATAAAGGGAAAGAAGGAGCTCAAGAGAGGTGGGACCATAGGAGAAGGTATTATTAAGGGAGAAATTGGAAAACAGGGACACCTTAAATGGGGAAACCATGGTGGAAGGGTTAGACAATGTGAGAGATAAATAATGCCTAGCTATTTTTAGAAAACCAGAGGGAACCAAATTAGTCCAACAACCTACTGACAAATTCTACATACAACCAGATCAAAGACTGTAATATATGTCCAGGCAAGGTTTATCTGAGAGTGTTTGTTCTTTGCCCAAGCATTATCTACATGACACATGGTAATTAAAATTACCAGACTGATGGAACTAACCTTCTTGGATATTTAACAGCCATACTATGAGGCCTATACTAATTTTGGACATAAAGAGCAGTTTTAGCTGCTTGCCCTCCTAGGTTGACTAAGTTCCAGGGGACTATGAGCATCTCCAAAAATGTCCTGAAACTGTGGTGAGTCACCTGTCCTCTTGATTAAGGAGGCCAGGGAGACCCCACCAGATGGACCTGAATCTGTGTCCAGTCTACAAAGTGGAGGGTCAACACAGAGGAAACATTTCCTCCATGCTTCCAAGTGAAGCCAGCCATGGTCAAGTAGGACCTTTGACTTACCTTCACATAGCTGGAACCAGTAAAAGAAAGGAGCCAGGGACTCCTCCCAAGCCCATGTGACCCCTGAAGAACAGATCCTCAAATGACCTTAAGAGTAAAAATAAATTGGTTCATCTGGGTCAACTGTAGGGTCTTAAACACCCAAAAGGAAAGTATAACCAAATATTAAAGGGGCCAATATAATTTTTAAGAGTCCATATGTATAGCTAAGGGCTAAATAACAAGAAGCAATGTCAGACAGGGGATACCTCCCTTTGATTTATTGGCCAGGGGGGCCCGAAAGACTCCCAGACAGTAACCCAGCATATTACTGGGAAAATGAACAGCAGACACCAATCTTATCTAAAGGAATATTGACAACTGATTGCTGCTACATGAGGAACAGCTGATCTTCTTAAAACAAGGATCTATAGATAGGTTGACTAGATTCAGCAAATGGACAAGCACTGAGGAATGGCCAGGGGTGCCGACAACACAGTGGACAGTAACAGGGATGACAGAGTATATGGGCTCCAGTGTGTGGGATGGGGGAGGTTACGGGAGGGTGCTATTTGGGAAGTGAGTATATAGATGAATAAGATTGTGTGGGATGTTCTGTATGAAATACACACAAAAAATCAGCAATTTTTTTAAAAAGACTTACATTTGAAGAGGAAGCATAGAAATGTACTTCATGTTAAATAGTAGAGGTGATAAATATTGCCAGTGAAATCTAGTAGATGACTTTATATCCCTACTCAGGTACTAAGATCCAAGTGTAATCGATTGTGACTAGTAATAATCAGATACATAGAGATTAAAGACACATGTGCAAACATCTAAGTGTTAGTAGCATTAAAAGTGTAGGAAACAGCATATTTTAAAATGAAATGGAGATCTTCTTTAAAGGGTAAAAACTCATTCAATTTTATGTCTTACAGGGTTTATACTGAGTTCAATGTTGCGTAACTATTAATTCAACTGTGAACCTAAAAATTTACAGCCACTTTTGAAAGAGAGGTATCCTTACTCTGGAATGTGTTACTGAATATGTTAAAGCTGTAATGATATGCTTCTTCTAAACATGCAGTTATTAAATATAAAAAAGCGTTTTTTTAAAAGTCTGTAACCTTTCTATATACCAATAACAAGCAATCAGAGAAAGAGCACATGGAAACACTCCCTTTCACAATAGCTTCAAAATATAAAATAAAATATCTCAGAATAAACCTGACCAAAGTCATGAAAGACCTCTACAGTGAAAATTTTAAATCTTTAAAGAGATTGAGGAAGACATCAGAAGATGGAAGTGCCTCCCATGTTCATGGATTGGAAGAATTAATACTGTGAAAATGACCATCCTACCAAAAGTCATTTATTGATTCAATAAAATGCCAATCAAAATCCCCATGACATCTTCACAGAATTGGATAAAATCATCCCAAGATTCATATGGCAGCACAAAAGACCTCAGATAGCCAAAGCAACCCTGAACACTAAGAGCAATGCTGGGAAACTTACTATATAAAATTTTAAACTGTATTACAGATCTGTAGTCATAAAAACAACATGGTACTGGCACAAAAAAATGGACCATTAGATCCAGGGAACAAAATTGAAGAATCAAATATGAGTACATACAATTTCAGCCACCTGATATTTGACAAAGGGGCCAATAATATTCACTGGAGGAAACACAGCATGTTCAGCAAATGGTGCAAGCAAAACTAGATCTCCACCTGCAGAAGAATGAAACTAAACCCCTATGTTTCACCTTGCACAAATGTCAGATCCAAATGGATCAAAGACCTCAATGTGAAGGCTGAAACTCTGAAACTGTTAGAAGAAAACATTGGCAATAACCTACAAGATATAGGTGTAGGAAAGGATTTTCTAAACTGGACATCAATTGCTCAGGAAACAAGGTCAAGAATCAACAAATGGGACCTCATTGAACTTAAAAAGCTTCTGTACATCAAAAGAAGCAACCAAGGAAGTGAGAAAACCCACAGAATGAGAGAAAATCTTCAGCAACATGCCTGACAGAGGTTTAACACCCAGAATACATAACAAACTCAAAAAACAAAGAATCAAGAAAGGAAGTAACCCAATTAAAAGATGATATAAGGAGCTGAACAGAGTTCTCAAAAGAAGAAATAAAAATAGCTAAGAAGCATGTTAAAAGGTTCAACATCATTAGTAATTAGGGAAATGCACATTAAAACCACTTTAAAATTTCATCTTATCCCAGTCAGGCTGGCTAAAGTCAAGAGAACAAATGATACCAAATATTGAAGAGGACATGGAGAAAGGAGAATGCTCACCTACTGCTGGTGGGGCTGCAAACTTGTTCAACCCCTATGGAAAGCAGTATGGAGAACTCAAAAAGCTAGCAATGAACCTACCATTTGACCCAGTTATACCACTCCTTGGCATATACCCAAAGAACTCATCCTTTTGCAGAGACACTTGTGCGTCCATGTTTGTTGCTGCTCTTTTCACAATAGCTAAGAGTTGGAAGCAACCTAAGTGTCCCTCAATTGATGAGTGGATAATGAAAATGTGGTTCATATATACGATGGAGTTTTACTCAGCAGTAAAGAAAGATGAAATCATGAAATTTGCAGGTAAATGGATGGAATTAGAAACTGTTATACTAAGTGAAGTAACACAGACTCAGACAAAACAAAACAAACAAAAAAAAAAAAACATATGTTCTTCCTCAAATGTGGATTGTAGCACCAAATCCTTTTAAGTGAGTATGTATCCAGACATAACTACCGGAACCAGGTAATGGAAAGGAATCAGGGAGGTAAAGGAAAAGAAAGAATCTGGAAGAGAAGAACAGCAGGAATCAGGCATTAATATGGGAGATATGGATGCAATGGGACTATTTTAAGGGGAGGGGGTAGGGAAGGTTATACAAGGAAATGGGGATAAAGGGAAAGAAGGAGCTGAAGAGAGGTGGTGTTATTAAGGGAGAAATGGGGGAAATGGGAGCACTTTAAATGGGGAAACCATGGTGGAAGGGTTAGACAATGCGAGAGATAAATAATGCCTAGCTAGTTTAAAAAAAAAAAAAAACAGAGGGAACCATATTAATCAAACAACCTACTGATAAATTATAAGCTGTGGTGAGTCACCTGTCCTCTTGATCAAGGAGGCCATGGAAACCCCACTAAATGGACTTGAACCAGTGTCCAGTCTATGAAGAGGAGGGTCAACACAGAGGAAACATTTCCTCCATGCTTCCAAAGTGAAGCCAGCCATGGTCAAGTAGGACCTTTGACTTATCTTCACATAGACGGAATTGGCAAATGAAAAGAGCCAGGGGCTCCTCCCAAGGCCATGTGACCCTTGAGGAACAGATCCTCAAATGACTTTAAAAGTAAAAATAAATTGGTTTCTCTGGGGCAACTCTATGGTCTTAAACACCCAAAAGGAAAGTACAACCAAAGATTAAAGGGATCAATATAATTCTTTAAGACTCCATGCGTATAGCTAAAGGCTACATAACAAGAAACAATGTCAGACAGGAGATATCTTCCTTTGAGTTGTTGGCCAGGGAAGACCAAGTGACTCCCAGACAGTAACCTGGCATAGAACTGGGAAAATGAACAGCAGACCCCAATCTTATCTAAACAAATATTGGCAACTGGTTGCTGCTAGATGAGGAAGACCTGATATTCCTAAAACAAGAAACTCTAGATAGGCTAAATTCAGTGGATGGACAAGCACTGGGATAACAGCAGGGGGCACCAACAACACAGCTGACTGTAGCAGGAGGCTTCCAAAGATGGCTGGGACTCAGAGCCCTGGGATTCAGCTACAATTCACTTCACTTCTTGGTCCACAAATAGCCCACCAAAAGGAGCCCAAGCCTACCCTGCTCATGAGCCCAGTGAGTGCTGACAGACTACGTGGCACAGACCAATCAGAAAATAATACGCTGACTAAAGGGACTTGGGGGTGGAGAAAAGGGAAATATAAGGCCTGCCCCCTTGTGTAAACAAGCCTGCAGCACCTCGCCTAGTGCTTCCTTCTACCCAACTCCCAGGGTCTCTGAGTCGTGACTCCACACCTCTTGTCCCCACCTAATCGGCAGGGGACCCGATCCAGGTCAGGGTCTTCACAGCTGGTCTGAGGAGAACCCGCAACAGTGGACAGTAGCAGGGATTACAGAGTATACGGGCTCCGGTCAGGGGTGGGCTATGGGAGGGTGTCCCTTGGGATGTGGGTATATCGATAAATAAGATTGTTTGGGGTGTTCTGTATGAAATACACAAAAAAAAAATCAACAAATTAAAAAAATAAGATACATTTGAAGAAGCATAAAAAATTGCTTCATATTAATTAGTACAGATGAAAAACATTACCACTGAAATCTACCTGATGATTTTATATCCATGCTCAGGTACCAAGGATCTCAGAAAGTAACCAACTGTGACTAGTAATAATCAGATACATAGAGATTAAAGCTGCATGTGTAAACATCTAAGTGTTAGTACCATTAAAAATTAGTCTGTCTGGGGCTGGAGAAATGGCTCAGCGGTTAAGAACACTGACTGTTCTTGCAGAAGACCCGGGTTCGATTCCCAGCACCCATATGGCAGCTAAAAACTGTCCGTAACTCCATTTCCAGGGGATCCAATGGCCTCTTCTGTCCTCGAGGGCGTTTCACAACATGGGTGCACTTACCTACATGCAGGCAATACACACATACACATAAAATAAAAATAATAAATAAAATATTTTTAATGAGTGTTTCTGTATGAAACAGCATATTTTAAAATGAAATGGAGATCTTTTTAAAGGTTAAAACCTCATTCAATTTTATGTCTTATAGGGTTTATACTGAGTTCAATATTGTATAACTGCATTAATTCAACTGTGAACCTAAAACCTTACAAAGCCAACTTGGAAAGAGATGCATCTTTGCTCTGGAAATTGTTATTGAATATGTTAATGTTGTAATGAAATGCTTTTTCTAATCATGTGGTTATTAAATAAATAATTTTCAAAAATTATCAAACCAGAAGACTGACTGTCCATGAGAAATAAGCATGAGCCAAAATGCAGGTGGCAGGTGGAAACTTTATAGAATATTCTCTTCTTCCTGTGAGCCAAGGAGAACATAAAATGTTTGGGGTATGTTATAAATTAGCAAGTAACAGGGCTAGAGAGATGGCCCAGCAGTTAAGAGCACTGTCTGCTCCTGCAGAGGACCCAGGTTCAATTCCCTGCACCCACAGAGTGACTAACAATCATCAGTAACTCCAGTTCCAGGGGACTCCGATGTCCTCTTGTGACCTCTGTGGGCATTGCACAACATCAGTGCACTTAAATACATGCAGGCAATACACTCATACACATAAAGTATACTAAAATAAAATAAAAATAAATAAAATAAATTGGCAACTTAGTTCTCAACAACTTTTTTTCTCAGAATGGTCAGGGATGACTGAAGAAAATCACACCATGATAAATGAGTTCATCTTCACAGGATTTACAGATCACCCAAAGATGAAGTCTCTTCTGTTTGTAGTGTTCTTTACCATCTACTTGATCACCATGATGGGTATTTGGGTTTGGTCACCTTGATTTGTACACGATGTCAGCTTCACACACCAATGTACATCATCCTAGGTAACCTTGCTCTCGTGGATTCTTGCTGTGCCTGTGCTATTACTCCTAAAATGTTAGAGTATTTCTTTTCAGAAGACAGAATAATTTCTCTGTATGAGTGCATGGCACAATTTTGTTTTCTTTGCACTATTGAAACTGCAGACTGCTTTCTTCTGGCAGCCATGGCCTATGACTGCTATGTGGCCATATGCAGCCCACTGCGGTACCACACCATGATGTCCAAGAAGCTCTGCCTTCAGATGACCACAGGAGCCTACATAGCTGGAAATCTGAATTCCATGATTCACTTAGGGCCACTATTTAGGTTAACTTTCTGTGTGTCTAATGGCATAAACCATATTTACTGTGCTATTCTTCCATTGTACAGACTCTCCTCTGTTGACCCATATGTCAATGAACTTGTGCTGTTTGTCTTTTCAGATGCCCTTGAAGTCTTTACAATAGGTAGTGTCATAGTTTCTTATATGTACATTGTCCTTACAATTTCCAAAATGAAATCCAAAGAGGGAAGAAGCAAAGCCTTTCCTACCTGCATCTCACTTTTTAGTGGTTTCATTATTCTGTGGATCTATTTTATGTCCATTTGACAAAATTTGCTTGAAGAAGGGGATAAAGGTACACCTGCTGGCATTCTGTTCACAACAGTACTCCCTGTGTTAAATCGTTTTATTTATAGCCTGAGAAATACAGCAGTAATAACTATCTTGAGAAAAATTCTGAAAAAAAAAGTCTTAAAGAAAGTTTGAAACATGATATCTAATGGAGCTTATTATTATAATGCAGAATTACAGAGAAAATGCACAACCCTGGGAAGGCAGAGGCAGGTGGATCTCTGTGAGATCAATGCCAGCCTGGTCCACATAGTGACTTCTAGGCAATCTGATTCTAGGCAAAGAGATAATAAAATTTGAGAAGTTTCCTTGGGAGTAGGTTAGGCTAACCTTGTCTACAATACTTCTGGAGAGTTGAGAAAGGGGATGCTGTTTAAAGACATGAAGAAAAATGTGATATTCTAACCATGGATAGAACTTATCTAAAATAATTGAGGTTTTTTTTTCCTTTACATCATTGCAAAACCTGAACTTATGCATTGTAAATAGAACTGAATGATCTTCTTATTGAAGTTTTGGGATTTTAATACAACATAGTTTGATAGTTTTTAGGCCCCCTCCCCTTTCTGCACCACCCTCCCCCACTGCCGCCCCTCCCCCACCTAATTTAATGTGCTCTCTTAAGTATATAATATGGCCTATAGAGTTTGATATGTCCTCCAAATGTCCTTCAGTGTGGGTCCATCCACTGGGCCCACCAAGAGTTCAAACCTCTTAAGACACTGGCTCTCCCCCTCCCAGCAGCCATCAATTGCCAAAAATTCCTTAAGTTGGGCTGGATTTCTTACCCACTTCCCTATGACTCTGCTGGGATTTTGTCAATTTGAGCTTGAATAGGACTTGTGCATGCTGTCACCATTGCTGTGAGTTCATATGAGTAAATGGCCAGCTGTCTGGAAAACTGTTTCCCTGTGGTCATCCACTCCCTCTGACTCTTAGAATCTTTCTGCCTTCTCTTCCACAATGATCCCTGTGCCTTGAGGGACAGAGGTTTAAAATAGATGTCCTATTCAGGGATGAGCACTCTGTGGCTACTTGTTCTTTATACATTGACCAATTATGGGTTTCTATGTTAATCACTATCTGCTGCATAAGGAAATCTCCAGTGACAGTTAAGAGGTGCATTCATTCTGTGTGTAGAGGATGCGTTGACAATGTATTGCTTAAGGTTAAGCAACATTCTCTGCATTTGACCAGTTCTGGAACTCTATAATATTCTCCATCTGTTGCAAAAAGAAGTGTCTTTGATGAGTGATGAAAGGTACACGTGTGTAAATTATGAAGATGTATATTTAGAATAAAGAAATTATATTTGTTTAAGAATGTGGAAAAATTAGGTTTTTCTCTAGGATCTATGACCTCTCCAGACGTGTGTTTAACTATGTTTAAAGTCCCACACATAAGTTCTCTCCCACTGGGTGGGCCTTAATTCCACTTATAAAGTTGTTGATTATCCTCAAGATAAAAGTGCCACTACTGCACCAATGGAGGTACTTTGTTGGGCCAGTCATTATCATTTATTAGGCTTCACAGTTAGGTTGGACCATTGACTTGTTTTCTCCCTTGACACCTTGCATAGTATCCTCTGATACTATGAGAGCTGGTCTTTAGGGAGGAGGCTTCCAGGTCAGTTCCACCTCATTTGCTCCAATCCTATATCTAAAGTGTGGTCTGTCTTCAGTGATAGGGTCTTACTTTCAAGTTCTAGGAGGCAATCAAGCGCTGTGGTAACAGCATGTGTTATTTTGGAAGTCTCTTGGACTTCAAAAACCAATAATCAATAAATGGAAGGGAGGTTTATCCTTTCTGGCAATATGTTTTTTGTTATATAGCCTTCAGCTATACACATGTACAGCTCATATATTTATTGTATGTGTATTTTTCAGTAGGACTTTGAATTAATACATTTTCCTCTGGTTTTTCAAATCATTATTTCTCCTCTTACTCCTCGTGTATAACCCTCCCTACTCCCGCCACAGTTAAAATGCTCCCCTTTTCTCCTTTTCCCCTTAACACCTGTCTTTTACTGTTCACCTCTCTCAAGCTCCTTCCCCTTTATCTCCATAGTTCATTTCCATTGTCCTGGCTCCTATGGTTACATCAGAGTATATATTCACACTTAGGGGTTGGGGATTTAGCTCAGTGGTAGAGCATTTGCCTAGCAAGCACAAGGCCCTGGGTTCAGTCCTCAGCTAAAAAAAAAAAAAAGAATATATATTCACATTTAGAAATTTGGAGCTAAGATTCACAAATGAAAGAGAACATATGTCACTTGTTTTTCTGTTATTTCACTTAGTATAAGTTTTAGTTCCATACATTTACCTGAAAATTTCATGATTTCATTTATCCAGAATGTACAAAGAACTCCAAAAACAAAGAAGCAAGAAAATACATGGCCCAAATAGAAAGTGGGCTATGCATCTGAACAGAGAGTGCTCTAAACAAGCAATAACAATAGCTAAGAAACACCTTAAAAAGTGTTCAACATCCTTAGTAATTAGGGAAATGCAAATCAAAACCACTTTAAGATTTCATCTAACTCCGGTCAGAATGGCTATAATTAAGAAAACAAATGACAGCAAATACTGGTGTGGATAAGAGGAAAGGGGAACTCTCATCCACTGTTGATGGGATTGCAAACTGGTGCAACCACTGTGTAAATTAATATTGAGAACTCTTAAAAATTGAAAAAACAATCTGCCATATGATCTGGTCATTCCACTCCTTAGCATACACCATATATCCATTTGGGATGAGTCCTAGTACAGAGCTCCTTGCACAGCCATGTTTGTGGTTGCTTTTTTCACAAAGCTAATGGAGACAACCTAAATGTCCCTGAACTGATGGACAATGAAAATGTGGTACATTTGTACAATGGAGTTCTAATCAGCAGTAAAGAACTGAATGATCTTAATGTGACATCCGATATGAAGGAAAATTCTTTCCTAAACCAGGAAACCAAGATGGCTATGGTAATTCCAGCAGGAGAAGTAGCCATGGCCCTAGCAGAAGGTTCTAATTACTGCCAAGAAACAAAGCTTAGCAGTTCAGGAGAGCCAGAGAAGTGACAGGGAAGCTACAGGTGACAACAGATTTGTGAACACCACCAAGCACAGTGGCAGAACCTAGCTGCTATAGAGAAGATATGTTTTAGGCAGTATTGATGTGTATGGGCAGAAAAAACTAGAGGACTGTATTTGTTACTGTTTAACAGGTTATTGTAGTTTCTGCTCTGTGCTTGAGTCATTTGTTCATGCCATACAGTGGTCTGTGTAATCTGACCTTAGGTTGTGTAACTACAAAATCCGCATTCTCAATTATCATATAAGAAAACACAAAAGGAATCCCAAGGGTTTCATTAGAATTATTCAGCTAATTCATGCAATGTGGAACAGCATAGTGTTTTTTGAAAATCAATTTCAAATATTCAAAAATCAGAACTTTTATAAATTTTAACTTTCCTTTAAAAGTTGAAAAGCCTGCCAGCAATTAATTCTTATTCCTTCTGCCTAGCCCCTCTGGATATTTGAATATAGAACTTTTCATTGTAAAATATTTCATTTCATTTCCTTTCATTATTTCAGTACTTACTTTCTGTAAAACATTTATCAAGTTGCTACTGTAAATTATAAAATGCACTGATTTTTTATTTGGTCAGTTAATCTTTTACAATAAAAATGACCAAAAAAAGTTTAGAAGGAATACTTCTATTAATTCATGGTAATCATATATGTATGGTTATAATGAAACAAATATAGTAATAAAAAATAAATAAATTCAATATATTAATTTACATAAAATAGAAAATATTTGACAATACACAGAAAACTATTGAATTGCATTCTACTTTTAAAAAGAATATTTTGGGGGTTGGAGAGATGGCTCAGCTGTTGAGAGCACTGGCTGCTCTTGCAAAGGTCCTGGGTTCAGTTCCCAAAACCAACATGGTGACTAACAACCATTCATAACTCTAATTCCAGGAGATCCAATGCCTTCTTCTGACCTCTATGGGCACTGTATGGCACAGGTACACTTACATTTTTGCAAGAAATACACTCATACACATAGGAAATAAAAATAATAATAAATTTTTAAAAAGAATTTTGTTTTTATTCATCAGGAAATAAGGTATAAACATAATAGGAATAAAGCAAAATAATATTCAACACAATTTATTTCAATTTTATTGATCATAAACTTATTTTTCATTTGGTTTAAATTA
>NW_008339470.1:111513-155417 GCF_000622305.1 Nannospalax galili | reverse complement strand
TCCTCTTTAAGTAGTTACCAAGAAAGGTAGCTTGCTTTCATTAGAAAGAGAAAGAAAGTGTAAGAATGGGAAATCATCAAATTAGCATGATGATTTGGGAGAAATGAGTCATATACTGATATTGTTTACTGATATATTAGGTTTTAAACTTCCTATCGTGTAGGTTCAGTTGTCAACCTGACACATCTGGGAAGAGGGAACCTCAACAACTGAGGAATTTCTTTCATCAGATCAGCCTGTGAACACATATGTGGAGCATTTATTGATTGCTAATTTATGTGAGAGGGCCCAGCCCACTTGTGGATGGCACCATCCCTAGTCAGGTGGGCCTGGGT
This sequence comes from Nannospalax galili, assembly GCF_000622305.1. Lineage (NCBI taxonomy): Eukaryota > Metazoa > Chordata > Mammalia > Rodentia > Spalacidae > Nannospalax > Nannospalax galili. The sequence goes on along the minus strand of NW_008339470.1, from coordinate 155,082 downwards.
GATGAGCAAGTCAGGGGAAGCAAGCCAACAGCGGCTTTTCTCTGTGGTCTCTGCTTCAGTTCCTGCCTCCCATTTCTTGTCTTGGCTTCTCTCAGTGATGGATTGTAACATGTAAGCCAAACAAATCCTTTCTTCCCCAAGCTAATTTTGCTCAGTGTTTGATCAGAGCAACAAGGAAAGCAAACTAGAACAGAAATTAGTACCAGGAATGTGGGTTATTACTGTGATGGTCCTAACCTATTGGCTTTTATACCTTGAATTTTCATCTGAGACAGGTTTCTTTGTTTCACATGTGTTGTTTATTTTTACCTGTTAAAGGAACTGTCATAGTTAGCTTCAGCTTTCAAATTAACATATCTGGGAAGAGGTAACCTCAATTAATGAATTTCCTCTACCAGATTAGACTGCAGGCATGGTCTGTGGAGAGTTTTCTTGATTGCTAATTGATGTGAGAGGGGCTAGCCAACAGTGGGTGACAGGTAGGTCTGGACTACATAAGAAAGGTAGTTTAGCAACCCCAGAGGGAGCAGGCCAGTAAGCAGTTTTTTTTCTGTGGTTTCTGTTCCAGGTCTTGCCTACAGATTCCTTGAATTCCTGTCCTGGCTTCCCTCAATGATGGACTGTAACCTGCAAGGCAAATAAACCCTTTCCTCCCCTATGCTGCTTTTTAGGCCTGCCTCCAGCTTCCTGGCTTGAGTTCCTGCTTTGGCTTCTCTTGATCATGGACTATAATCTACAAAATGAAATAAAACCTCTCGTTCATAAGTTGCTCTTGGTCAGTGTTTTATCATAGCAACTGAGAAAGAAACTAGAATAGAAATTGGTACTGGAGAGTGGGATCTTGCTCCAACATAACCATGCTGATTTGGGGGAAGATTGTGGAAGCATTTGGAACTCAGCTGGAAAAGTCATTGCGTGCCAAGAGCTTAGTGGGCCATTCTGTGGGAGATTGGAGATAATTCTGAGGACAATGCAGATGATGAAGGCTTGGTTTGTGAAGTTTTAGAGAGCAGTAAAGACCTTTATCATGACAGTTCAAGATATCAAGTGATATCTTGAATTAAGAATCTGTTGTTTGTGGTCAACTAGGGCTAAAGAATCAGGAGATCACTACCACCAAAGTGAAAGCTTTACTTTATTAGGACAATTGATGGTGGTTAGATGGAGCTGAAAAATCACCTGTTAATAATGAGACCAGCATCACTAAGGTGAAATCTTCTGGGAAATATTTCCTCAGAGTCAGAACATAGAAGTTGTAATCCAGTGGAGGATGTAAGGTTAAACTCATTGCTGGAAGGCACAGGTGATGTCCAGTTCCCTCCTCCCACCATTCTTATGACAACCCAAGGCAAGAATTCTCTAAAACCACCCTTTGGAAAATCCTAATGAGTTTATTTGACTTACTGCAATTGGGGTGCTGGTTTACTTACAGAAGAGTGGGCAACCCCCATTTATGGCTGTGCTGGAAAGTCCACACCCAAATATAAATTCTGTGGCTTCCTGATAGCCACACAAAATAGTGAGAGGCCTGCCACATGTCATTCTCAGCTTATATATCCTTAGTCCCTCCCCGTCATGTAGCTAAAGTCAACTGGGGTGAGAGGGGTAACTGGCTCCCCCCCCCGACTCATTCCACAGAGCATAGGAAGGAGGTGGGGCTACAGCTTGCTGCCATAGTGGTTGGGGGAACTTCTAGGTAACACTCCACCCCTTCCTCCAGCTATTACAATCTTTCCACCCACCTCTTCAGTGAAATTCCTGAGCCTTGGAGAGGGTGATAGGTGTGGGATGATCTTCCTCCCATTGTGGCAAGGCACTGGACTTTTGGGTCTCTGCATCATCTGTCATGGGCTTTTGGCTCATTTCAGTGGTATTCCATCTCCTATAAAAACGCAAGAAGCAAGAACATGTAAACAGTGACTGCTAAAATAACTTAACCTATGGGGGTAAACACAAATGCTTGGATGGTGCTTTAGTAGGTGCATCACATCCATCCAACAGCACAATTGCAGTGGCTTCTCCACTGGGGCCTATAACCTCCCCCACCACAGGGGGTTGGCCTGGTCTACAATACCACATGTGTGTTCCATCCCTAGGATCCAGGAATTAGGTCCAATAGAAAATTTGCTGGTTGTACATACTCTGCACAGGCCACTATTGCACCAGCAGGAACATCTAGCTTCACATGTTGACAGTGCAGCACTTGGGGTCCCTGGTTAAATAGGATGACAGAGAAATCACTTTTATTGTTTTGGGCACTTCTAGGGCTGCTTTGGGCAACAGCTCATAGGGAGGCAACCCACCCATGGTACTGGAATTTTCATTTAACAACTGTTTTGCTTCTGGAAAGGCTTTTTTCCACCCTCATAGGGTTCCTTCTTTGCTTAAGACTTTTAACTGTTTCCTTTGGGAATCTGTTTTTTATTTCAATTAACTCTGCTCCTGTGTTATTGTAGGGGAGGTGGAAATACCATTGTACCTGATTATTTTCAGCCCAGGCTTGCACATCAGTACTTGTGAAGTTAGTGCCTCTGTTGCTATCAATCCACTGTGGGCACCCATACATAACACTGCGTTGGGTAAGGCCCTTAATAGTACTCATACCTGTTGTTCTCTTGCAAGGAAAGTCCTGCATAAGTCCTGTGGCAGTGTCCACACAAGTGAGAGCATATGTGCACCCTTCACTGACTGGCAGGGGCCCTATAGAATCTATTTGCCAGTCTCTTATGGGGGAAGCTGACTTATGCATGTGTCCCATGATGGCATCTATCCTTGGGGCATAATCGGGAACAAATGTCACAGGCCTGAACCACCTGTTGGATGCCAGCATATTTTACTAGAACGCCAGAGGCTTTGGCTAGTCTCCATTCCATGTGGGCTCCCTGTGGCCACACTTGATATGAATCCAATGAGCTGCTTCTAGGGGAACCTGTGGGCAGATAGCCCTTACCTTGGTAAAAGCATTAGCTTCCTGATTCCCAAGCAGGACTCACCAGGTGGTGGATGGCCACATGGTAAACCACCAGGGGTGCTAGCTCCTGTTGCATCCTACTATATATTTCCTTCTACTTCTATTGTCCCCATAGTGTCCATGCCATCACTTGCCAGTTTTCTTTCTCCCATTAGGCCATCCATAAGGTTAAGCCTTTGAACACAGCCCATCTGTCAGTACAAATGGTTACTGGCCAAGGCTCCCATGTTATTACTAGCCACACAGCTCTTAGTTCAGTCCACTCAGTACAAGTGGTTACTGGCCAAGGCTCCCATGTTATTACTAGCCACACAGCTCTTAGTTCAGTCCACTGACTGCTTTCTCCTCCCCTTCCCAGCCACATAGTGTCAGTGTTCATCTGTATTGCCATTGCTACCCATTCTTGTCTGGCACCCCTGCTAATGCCATCAGTATACCAGGCATCAGCCGAAATTGGGGGAGCCCCTTCTAGCACTCTGGGGTCTTGCTGGAGGGTTAACTATAGGAGGTGAAGGGAGAGGTTCTGTGCCTTGAAATGACACCTGTCCTAGTACTGTCTGCATGGCATTGGTGATTGGGCTTGCTGACACCACCCCTTGCTGTTGTAAATATGCATGCCATCTTTGCAGCATTTGGTTTTGTGCTACCCCTGACAATGGCTTGGCTCACAGGCCTTCCACCCATCATTTTATTGGCTGTATGGTTTTTATAGTAACAGGCGTGGGGCCTGTAATGGAGTACATCTGTTGCAATGCTTTGTACACAGCCAGCAGCTGCTGCTCTAGAGCTGTGTATCAGTACTCTGCCCCTTTCCATGATTGGGACCAGAACCAATCTGCTTGGGTTGTTGTTGCCATAAGCCCCACCCATACCCCTCAGGGCTCCTGGTGAGTTCCAAGAGGGAGAGACAATGAGGTATTGGGCACACAGCTGTTTAGCTTGCCCAACCAGTACCTTGGCTTGCTCAAAAGCCTCTTGGACCTTTACATCCCAATCCCAAATATCACCTCTCTTTATTGGATTATACAGGGGAAGGGTGACCTGAGCAAGGTGAGGTATAAAAATTCACCAATATCCTAGAAACCCCAAAATACCTGTAACTGTTTGGCATTTACTGGTACAGGTTGTAAGATTTTTTTTTCAACTGCCACACTGGGTATCATGCAAGTTCTACCTGGCCATAAAACTCCTAAGAATTTTATGACTGTACCAGGCCCCTATACCTTGAGTGGGTCGATTTTCCATCCTTGCTCCTTCAGGTGCATTTTCATGTCCCCCAAATGATCTTCCAAATCTGTAAGGCACTCAGAAGTTAGCATTATGTCATCTATATAGTAAAACCTCCTTAGAGAAGGAAGGCAGGGGAACAGGGCCAGATCCCCTGATAAACCATGGGGCTGTGGAGGTAACCTCTATGTAGTGGAACCTCCTTACAGAAGGAGGGCAGGGTAACAGGGCCAGATCCTAGGCCACCATCCTGTGACAAACCATGGGGCTGTGGAGGTAACCTTGGAGAAGTACTCTGAAGGTCCATTATCATCCCTTCCACATGAATGCAAACTGATTTTGGGATTCAGCAGCTAGGGGAATACTAAAGAATCCATTAGCAAGGTCCACTACATCGTGGAAGGACCCCATTTCTTGCACCAGCTGATCAGTTAGCAGTGCAATGTTGGGCACCGCTGCCTGAATGGGAGGCACCACCTTATTTAACTCCCAGTAATCTACAGTCATTCTTCAGGAGCCATCTGGCTTCCTGATAGGCCAAACGGGACTATTGAAAGGGCTCTGGAATGGGAAGATAACTTCTACCCATTCTAGTTCTTGGATAGTTTCTGTAATTTCATCTTGACCCTGAGGTAGCCAGTACTTTTTGAAATTCGCCACCCTCCATGCGGTAGGCAGTTTGACTGGCTCCCATCTTGCCCACCCCAGAGTAATCACTTTTACTGTCCACACCCTTAGCCGAAACTCTCCTATGATAGTAGGTACAATGTGACCCAGTAGGGCATCCACCCTAGAATGTTCCCTAACAGGGGAGACATGCACACCTTGTACTCCTGGGGGGGATGATTGCCCACTCCCAGAATGAGTCTAGTCCACTTTACCCATATGGTTTTATCCCCATACCCATCTGTTGGGAGCCTGAGGCTCAGCCATTTCTCAAAACTGCTGACAGACCTAAGCTGGCAACTATCCAGCCTGCCCACGGCCTTGGCCCACAACCTTGGCTCACAGCCGGGGCCCACAGCCTTGGCCCATAACCTTGGCTCACAGCCGGGGCCCACAACCTTGGCCCATAACCTTGTTCTCCTTTCTAGTTATCAGTAGATTCCTCCCTTAGAGTACATCTGGGCCCCTGTGTTCTGACTGATGTAATTATTTGCAGTCTTTGCTCCTTTGTTCTCATTCTCTATTTAAACTCATGCTTGTGCTTTAATAAATGAGACTTGATCAGAGCCCTGTCTTGTCTCCATTTCTCTTGCCGCTTGCCTCATCCAGGTACTTCATGGCAGTTTCCGTGGGTCGGAACCGAGTCACGCTGCGGAGTGGCCTCCCGCACCCATCCACTGCCATCCATTGGTCCCTGTGTTTTGGGGGGTTGCCATGACTTAATGTACACTCTGCTCCAGTATCCTCTAGGTCCAATGTGTTTTGTATATTAATTGGGGACCAATAAATCCTCAATTCAACATGTGGCCTCTGGTCACCCAGTATGGCCCTCACCTGTGAGCAACTTTGGCCACCCCTTCAAGGAAGTGACTAGGATGGGGGAGGTCTGTGCTGGAAAGCTTTAGTGTCGACTTGACACACCTGGGTTGAGGGAGCATAAATTAGGGAATTTCCTCCATAGGACTGGCCTATGGCCATGTCTAATCTTTTTTATTGTTGTATGATGTGGGAGGGCCCAGAGCATTGTAGGTGGTGCCACCTCTGGGCAGGTGGGCCTGTAAGAAATAAGAAAGCAGGTTGAGCAGGGGCCAGGGGAGCAAGCCAGTAAACAGCTTTCCTCCATGGCCTGTGCTCCAGCTCCTGCCTCCAAGTTCTTGCCTTGAGTTCCTCCCTTGGGCTCCCTGATGAACTGTGACCTGGGAGATGTAAGACAAATAAACCCTTTCCTCCCCAAGTTGGTATCAGTCAGAGTATTTTGTTACAACAATGGAAAGAAAAACTAGGACAGGGTCCCATCCAATGAGGCTGCCTTCGACTGGAGCAGGTGGTGCAATTGGAGTCACCTGAACCTCCTGGTCTCCAGTTTCTCTTACTCCTGTGGTGAATTCCTGGTCTGGTCTTAAACTCTCCACAGGCTAACCAGTACAGCATTTGGTTGCCTGTCAACTTTGTCCTTAGTGACTCCTGTTCTGCATAGATCCATCTACATCTGTGCTTGGAAGACACAAAGGGGCCCTTTTGCCAAATTCTGGCCCTTTTCCCTTATGTCTACTTGCTTTAGCACCTTTCAAATCCTGTTTACATGTTGGTTTAAATCACATAAATCTGCTAAGGCCTCTCCTGCTTCATGCAGGTCATGTCCAAATATGGGGCTTAGCACCGCCACCAAAGCTCCATACTAGTCTCATGGGCCTTGCTAAATCAGTTTCTTTCTTGAGTCTCTGGTAAAAGCAGTCCTGTTTGGGTCTGTGGACTGGGCATCAGACACAGCTTCCCTCATACACAGTTCCTTCAACAGGACCTCTGTGGTTTTCCAGACTCGTATTCATGGGAATCTCAGCTGGATATAACCACATGTCCCTAATGGCTCATATGAGCCAATCCATCATGGGCTGATTTCCCTCTTATTGCTTCACATTGTGAAGCCTTTGTCTCAAAGAAGGATGAGTGGTTATATTGCTTAACTTGTCTGCTTTTGTAGAACTTAAAATGATCCCATCTGCCCCCATGTCCCATAGCCTCACAAGCCAGGTGGCTAAGGGCTCCTTTATTGCTAGTTTGAATGTCTTTCCTAGTTCTAACAGCTCTGATGCTGAGTATTCTCTGATTACCATGGTCTCCTGCACAAGTCTATTATTAAGACCTCCATCAGCATTCTGAACCATGGATTTTCCCTTTCTTTGAATTAAAGGTCAAACCCAAGGGACATTGCCCACTATCTCTAGGTCACTTCCTTCTTCATCACTACCTGATTCTTCCAAGGAGTTCCAGGTTTTAGGGTCCCAGGATGTGCCTTGTGTTATCAAGCTGATATAGGCTTTTTTACCCTTTTGACACCCCCAGACATAAAAAAAATAGTATGCCAACACCTCCATCTCCTTTTCTCTCTTATCTAATTAACTGGCAAGGTCAGAGGCCAATACAAATGTGGCCAGCCTCATGTCCCTCTCTTGCTCTAATTCCTTTCTGACACCTTCAGTTTCCCTCAAGGCTAAGGCCTCCACTTGGACAGATTTTTTATTATCAATAGCAGACATCAAGCGGCCTCTGCAGCCACTTGTTGACATTTCTGTCCCTGGTGTGCTACTCCCAGAGCTTGCAAAATCTGTTCTAGACCTTCTGCTGTTTTCAAGACATCTCCATACTCACATGGTGGCCCCCACAGATCAAGCAGGCATGCCACCCCAAACCATCTACAAGATGGCTACCACCCCAAAATTTCCCCCATTGACCTCAACTGCTTAGGTGGCCTTGCCCTACTTACATATCTCAATGTCCACTACATTAACCATGCCACTGCGGTTACCCCCACCAAGCCTATGGGGATGGCCCACCAGGTCAACATTTCCTTGGCCCACACTCTCCCCTCACCGCACTTCGGCTATTGGTCTTTTTCCCCATATCAGGAACATCACCATTTCTCTTCCCAAACTCACCCTCAATTTTGTCATATCCTGCTGGCTATACCAATTGTAAGGTCAAATTTACTGCAAGAAGGCACAGTTGGTTCCCTCCTCCACTGTCCTTACAACAACCCAAGGCAAGAATTCTCCAAAACCACCATTTGGAAAATCCTAACAAGTTTATTTGACTTTAACTGAGTTTGGGGTGCTGGTTAACTTACAGAAGAGTGAGCAACCCCCCATTTACTGCTGCATTGGAAAGCCCACACTCAAACATAAATCCTGCACCTTCCTGAGAGCCACACAAAATGATGAGAGGCCTGCCTCATGGCATTCTCATCTTAGCCCCCACCCCCTCATGTAGCTAAGATCAACTGACTGGGTGAGAGGGGTTACTGCCCCCCTCATCTTTGACCCCTTCCAAAGAGCATGGAAAGGAGGTGGGACTATAGCTTGGTGCCATAGTGGCTGGAGGAACTTCCAGATAACAGAGAGAGAGGCTGTACATAAAGCTAGCAGCAGAAGTTGGCATGTAATGTTTTGAGAGTTCCTCACATAGTACTGGCTTTGAAGGAATGAAGGTGCCATGGAGAGAAAGTGAGGATTGGCACTATGTGGCAGGGTCAGAATTCCCAAAGAAGCCAAGAAGGTCATTGGTAAAGTTGTAACCTCAGTTGTAGTGGAGACCCCAGCATACTGGAGACTCTAGGACCATGGCATTTGCCAAGTACGGCAGTTGGTGTGGAGTCAGCCTGAGTCTATGAAATAAGTTGCGTGTGGCAGAGTTGGAGAAGGGGGAAAATGTTGTGGGAACTTGGAAAATAGTACTGCCAGCAATGCAAACAGTGGAGGCATGGCTTCTGGGGTTTCTTAGGGACAAACCAGGGCACACGTACAATCAGATCACAGCAAAACCAAAATACAACCGCATGAACAACTCAGTGTCCAGCATTTGGAATTCACTAATGATCTATTAAATAGTTTTTACTTTAAACTGACTCTTAATGACTTACTGTTATACCCATAGATTAATGCATGTCTCCAGTCTCACCAGAGAAGTTTCCTTATGCAGTAGATGATGACTAACACAGAAACCCACTACTGGCCAATGTGCAAGAGGACAAGTGACTGCAGAGTACTTATTCCTGAATAGGATACCTCTACCAAACTTCTGCCTCCCAAGGCTCAAGGATAACTGAGGAAGAAGGGGGCAGAAAGATTGTAAGAGACAGAGGTGGAAGATGAAACGGCTAGGAAGTTATTCATATGAACTCACAGCGATGGTGACAGCATGCATCAGTCCCATACAAGCCCAAACCAGGCAAAATCCCAGCGTAGACATGGGTAAGTGGGTAAGAAACCCAACTCTACCTAAGGAAATTTTGGTAACCAATGGCTGATGGGAGGAGCAGAGACAATCTCTTTCATTGATGGAACTCTTGGTAAGTTAACCAGGCTCCAATGAATGAACCTATACTGAATGACATTTGTGGAGACACAAATTAGACTCTATAGGCTTTACTCTGTGTGTGTGTGTGTGTGTGTGTGTGTGTGTGTGTGGAGGGACGTGTGTGTGTGTGTGTGTGTGTGTGTGTGTGTGTGTGTGGAGGGAGACAGAGAGAGAGAGAGAGAGAGAGAGAGAGAGAGAGAGAGAACAAATTGAGTGAGGGGCAATGAAGGAAGGTGCAGAAATGGAAGAGGATATATAAATACCATCAAATTACATTGCATGAAAATTGTAAAAGTTCAAAAAAATGCTTTGTTTTTCTCAAAAAGAAACCTTTTGCTGCTGACAAATTTTTATAACACCCAGATTCAGCTGCACAACTCATAGGCAGCTGCATATCATACTTTCCGAATCCGGCTTTAGAGGATGCAGCATTCAAGGTGCCATCTTAGACACAGAGAACAGGTCTTACCAGACACCAAATAGTTGCTGGGTTTTTGATCTTGGACTCTTAGCCTCCAAAACTGCAAGAAACAAAAATTTACCCCTTACAGTAGCGCCAAATGGACTAACATATTTTGAAGTAGCTAAGCTTTAATTACCAACTGATGGTTAGCATAAGCATTCAAAGGCCAAATATTTCGTACTAGTGTAGTCTTGTTGAACAAAAGAAAAATGTAAGCTTAAAAGCAAAAGCTCTTCCATTTTGAACCATGTGAATGGTGGAAAAACCTGAATACCAAAGCACTGCCAATTTTGAAGTAAGCTATAATTCAAAACCAAAGACTCTTCTCAGACCTTGCTCTGGAGTGCAGCCTTACAGCAAGCCACAGAAGCTCATAATCTAGAGACCAATCAAAGACCACTTCCTCCCCATGCATGTGTGGGCGTCCAATGAATACCTAGCCTTTACTGAGCTCTTATATTTCAGTTCTAAATACTTCAAGTTCCATTTTTTATTAGCTCTTGCAATAAAAACCTTTGTTTTAGATTTTTAAATTTTTTAAAAATCTATTTTTGTTTTATGTGTGTTATGCCTGCATGTATGTACGTGCACTCATGCCATGCAATGCCTGCGGAGGACAGAAGAGGGCATTGGATATCCTGGAACCAGAGTTACAGGTAATTGTTAGTCTCCATGTGGGTGCCAAGATTTGAACCTGGGTATTCTTCAAGAAGAGCCAGTGCTCTTAACCACTGAGCCATCTCTCCAGCCCCTGACCTTTATTTTATAGCTAATCTATTTTCAAGAATTCGGCTTCTGTGTGAATTGTCAGTCATTCATTGCTCTTTCATTTCTAATTCTAAGCAAGAGGATGAATGCAACAAAATAAGTAGACAGTAATCAAAACATTCACCATCTTTCAAAAAAAAAAAAAAATATATAAATATATATATAATTGTTTTACCCACATGTATGTGAGTGCGCTGTACGCATGTGATGCCACAGATGTCAGGAGAAGGTGTCAGATTCCTTGGAACTCGAATTACAATTTATAGCTACCATGTGGGTGCTGGAAAAGAACCTGGGCCCTCTCCAAGAACAGTCAGTGCTCTTAACTGCTGTGCCATCTCTCCAGCCCCACATTCACCTTCATTATGGAGACTTAATCATGCTAAGCTCCCCCCCTTAAAATACTAGAGAAATTAGTGCACCTCCTTGTCAATAGTTTTTCTTCCCCTTGTTACCAAAAAAAGGGGAAAAAAGGAAAGAGGAGAGAGAGATGAGAGAGGAGAGATGAGAGGAGAGAGGAGAGAAAAGAGGGGAGGGGAGAGGAGAGACAGAGAGAGACAGAGAAGCAGAGACTAGGATAACTTACTATAGACAGGTAAATTTTAATATCCTACTTTGCTTAATTTCTAAATTAAACTTTATCATAGGCATGGATGGGGACCATCATATACATAGTATTTGGTACTATGTCAAATTTCAGGAACCAACTGAGGGGGTCTTGGAATACACAAAAGGCAACTTTAATTTGGAATCCACACCCAAACAAACAGATCTTTCATCTACTTCCTGCCAAGTCTCAATCTTAGTACCCACCCCTGTAGAGTACTGGATTTATGGGAGCGCTTCACTCATGTCACCACTGGCATTGATGCCATTCTTTGAGAACAACAGGGCATTTCTCAGCACAGATGTTCATGTCCCAGTGGCTCTTGAATTCATTGTCTCGAATTAATGAAAAAGATGCAGAAACACAGGAGCACACAATGCAAAAGTAAACTTTATTAAGGAGAACTAAGTAAAATAAAAAATTAAGGAAAGGTAAGAAAAACTCCCAAAAGTTAGGAGGAGACCCAAGAGGGGAAAACTGCAGAACTCCTGTAGGAGAAAACCCAAACAGGTCACGACTGAGCTGTTTGTCTACGGGTTTTTAATAGGACTTATGGCAGAAACTGGACAAATTCTGGGACAATTTCTATTGAGATTGGTTAATTCTCTGGACGTCTCCTGAATCAAAACACTTAGGGAGTCACACACTCTGTATTTTCTTCTGGCCCAATCAAGGATATAATCACATGCTATTAACATGTTCATCCAATTAAGGATAGTTGAAGCCCGCCTCTGTCAATCTCTGACTTGTTAACCCATGGCATTGCAAGTTTGCTAACCTTTAGCCTTCACTGAGGCTACTGCTAGCCTTGTAGATGTCTTTCTGGCTGTTGATCAGATTGTGCTTCATTCTCACATTCCCAAGGCCAACTTGTATTTTCACCATTGCAGGAAGCTAATTCCTGACACATCTATCAATATGTAGCTAGTTTTCCTCAGTCACTTCTTCAGCTCCTTGTCTATGGGGCAGTCTAGGGTGTTCTCCTTTCTGGAACAAGTGGAGGCTTCTTAGAAACCCTTCTTATTTACAGTTTAGTCTGCCATAATTAACTGCATTAGAAGCAGAAATTTGTAAAAGGACAACAGTGCCTTGCACATGTTCCTTGGGAAGGTTTAAATCTGGGGTCAAGCCAGCCAGAGCCCTGTCCTTTCTCTGATCTAGTCAGCTTGGCTATCCCAAACCCAGATGCAAACCCTTCTCTCATTCTTACTGTTCAGGACCAGATCTTGACATTCAACCCTAACATTTCTTTTAACCCTAATGTCGGTTCACACTGGATCAGTGTGATAGACTGGGGTCTGTCTCAAAGGTTTAGTTGGCAGCTTAAAACTATGCTGAAAATCAGAACTGTAACTTCCAGAAAGCAGGCACTATGCGAAGTTTGTTTCCTTCACTGTTTCTGACCACCTGCCTACAAGACAGAATTCAATTTCTTACTTTAATATTTTTTATTTTTAATTCTGTGTATATGCAAGTGTGGGTTTATGCACATGAATACAGTGCCCAAAGTGGTCAGAGACCAGAAGAGAATGTCAGATCCCCTGGGGCTGGTGTTATAGGTGGTTGTGAGCCACCTACTGTGGGTGCTAGGAACCAAACCCAAGTCCTCTACAAGAACAGTACCAACTCTTAACTCTGAGCCACCTCTCCAGCTCCCTGTTTCTTACTTTTAATGCAATTTGTTAACATAGTTGCCTATTGGATTTATTTTTAAAGGTTTAAAAAATTACAACAAACTAACCTTTCCCAGGCTAAATCAGATTGTCTGGGATAAGTTTTTTTCTTTTTTAATTATGTGCATGTGTATGCCTGTGTGGGGGTGTATACACATGAATGCAGGTGCCCACAGAAACCAGAGGTATTGAATTCCCCTGGAACTAGACTTACAGGAGGTTGTGAACTGCTGGACATGGGTGCTGAGTATCAAACTCAGGTCCTCTGGAAGAGTAGTATGTACTCTTTACTGCCAAGCCATCTCTCCAGTCCTGTACCCGCCCCAAAGTAATTCTTGAAAGTTGTCTGGAAATTACGATGGGTAATCTGGGTAGAGAACCACTTTATAAGCTTGGTACTCCTATAATTAGCATTTTTGAATGACTAATTTATGCTGAGCAATTTGCATAATCATCACAACTCTGAAGTAGGTATGTTAATCATAGAATTTCACAGGTGTGAAAAGTGGCACTTGGGCAGGCTGAGACAGACCAAGACTACAAACTACTCTGTCTCCTGAGCTGATACTATACCATGCACTGTGTCCCTCCAGTGGATGGTGGATGCCCTGGCCCAGCAACTGCTCTAGTCAAATAGATTCCTACTTTCACCGGGTGGAGCAAAAACAGGTTGTAGATACTTAAAGTTATTCTGATACTCCTTTCTTAAGGAGCACATATATTTTCCATAAAAGAAAGAATAGGTTTCTAAAACCTTTAATAGATAATTTAGAAAATATGCATTACTAAATAATTCTTCAGAAATGACTACACTTATCATGCAACTAAAGTTGGTTAAATCTATGAAGATAAAGCTTAGTATTGTAAAGGAAAGCTCCATGGGAACCACAGATGTAGGTTGGCTGGTAGGATGGGAAGAGCCAAAAAGTTGCAAGACAGGTGAGGTGAAGTTCACGCCCTGAACCACTGAGTCAGTAGATAAAAGGTGATAAATTACTCAGTAATTCAGACAACTAAAAAATGAACACAAAACAGAAAGCAGTCTCTATGTCATATTTCCAAACCGAGTCTTCATACAAGTTTTCTGAAATTATATAAACATTTATATGCTAGATAATCTATTAATTCAGGTAACAAAAAAATTTGACACTAAACTTAATTACTAAGGCAATTTCTTCTATAAAGTAAATAACCATTGTTATTCTTTTTTGCGTTGTAGGCTTTGTACATAATGAATGTGCAGGACATTGGCATTTATCTGTAATTTGACCTGAGGGAAAAATTGCATCTCATTAGAACACCTGATGAACAAAGGGGAAAGAATCTCTCCACATAAATTTATCCCCTCATTTTGTTCCTCTTTCCTGAGTCATTATTCCCTCAGGGGAGCTGAAGAGAGCAGATCCCACCCATCTGTCAGGACAGAGCTCTATCTAGCCTGTAAAGTACCAATTTGTACCCAAAGCTAATTGCTAATTAGCTAGGAAACTTTAAGAGGTTTTGCAATCATAAAATTTAATTCAACAAGTTTGCATTTTAAATGAAAACTTACATGAAGATTAAGTACTGAAATGCCCTCATACGCTGAATCTTTCAGTCAATTGGCCATAAGACGATGTGTAGGCTTTGGATTTTTTAAAGATTTTTTATAAGTGTGTGTGTATTTTGGTTTTGGGTTTGTGTGTGTGTGTGTGTGTGTGTGTAAAATGTGTTAGAATGTGGGTGTGTACATGCCTTGCACACATATGGAAGTCAAAGGACAACTTTCAGGGGTCAGAAATCTTCTCATACCATGGGCTCGAGATGAAACTCAGGTCATCAGGCTTGCACACTCAGCACCACTTCCCGCTGAGCCACCATGTTGGCACCTGACATATGTAAGTTTTAAGTGCTAGTGTGCAATTCGGTGCTGTTTTAAAAGGAAAAATAAACTCTATTTGGCCTCTTGTCAGGTTGTTCATCATGTAACTTACATGAGTTCACTCATGATTCATTTCTAAACACAGACACACACAGACACACACATACATACATACCACTATTGATACTAGTATATTATCATATGGACAGTAGCATAGTGTTATCTAAGTAAATTCTTCTAAAAATATTCTGCCTTTATTTTACCAACTTTTAATATTTTCATGGTTATCCTTAAATTTGGCTGAAAAAAAAGCATACAGAATATATTTATCCCTATCATGTAATTATTGGAATTGTAAAATTGGTCTTAAAACACATTTTCTAAGTTGTCATAAAACATGTTCTAGAAAATCTGGGATTTCATTTTACTTCGAGTGTTGCTTTCAAAAGACCAAATGGAAAGATTAATAGGTTTTACCTTAGGTTGGTCAAAATGGCTGGCTACCAGCAAGTTCATATGATTTAACCTAGTAAAAAAAACTATTTTCCCATCCTATGAAATAACAAGGCCTTACCACACAGACAAAAGTTGTTGAAGGAGAGGATGTCCTCAACTAACTCTGCAATATTCGAAAAAGTATCAATTATAACATATTCAGCACAGGGATTAATGGTGCTAGCTTTCCACATTCAAAGATAGGACTGGTAAGGCAGGAACTCAAAACTCCAATTCTGAGTTCATCTCTACAATGCACATTAAAGACTGATTGATGTGAGCAAGCACAAAAAACTGGGAGGAAGGAACACAGTTTAAAACCACCTTTTCAATAGAAAAAAATGTCATGGTGCAAATAATTTTGGAATCCCATTCCCAAATGTCCTGTTTGCTCTGACTTTTGTCCTGCCCCACTACAGAGGTTGCTGAAGGGTAATGAAATATCAAAGAGTTAAGAATAAACTGGGCACGATGACAATAAGGCTGGAATCTCAGCCACCTGAGATGAGGCAAGATGATTTTAGATTCAAGGCCAGCATGGATTACAGAGTGAGTTCAAGGCCAGCCTGATCAACTTAATGACACTGTTGTCTTCAAAATAAAAGTAAGTCACATGTAGTAGTACACACCTGTAATCCAGCACATGGGAGGTGGAGGCAACAGGGTCAGGAGTTTTAAGGTTAGCCTTGGCTAAATAGTGAGTTGGAGGTCAGCTTGGCCTACATGAGACTCTGATCTCAAAAAAGCCTAAACAAATAAACAAATAGGGCAGTGGATTTAGCTCAATAGTAGAGCGTTTGCCTAGCATATGTAAGGTCCTGGGTTTATTCTCCAGTACCAGAAAGAAAAAAAGAAAAACAACTATGTAGAAACCCCAGTAATTAGCCATGTCACAAAAAACTGGCCACAGATGACTTAATGCTGGCTTTGTTGTAATACAGAAGTTGACATATCTTTAATGCAAAACACAAATATCCACAGTCATTAAATGACTTTATAGGAAACCAGTCACATTACATATATTGTGTAGAGATCACAAAACTAGTTTGGAAACATGTTTCATAAAAGACACTCCTATGTTCTAATAAGGAAAGAGGTTCCCACATTTTCTGGCACACTGAACAGGCTCATACAATAATGCATTTCCCACAAAATACACAAAGATCCCACTCTTTATCCTCATGTGTTAAGACAAATCAATTTATACACTACACAATTCTCTTATTATTTTTATTTTTTAAAAAGACAGATTTTGGATAAATAAGAAATTACTGTTACATTTCTTAAATCTGTGAAATACTACAGTAATGGAATAAATAAATAAGATTTTTTAAGTTCAATGTTTATATACATATTTATAAAAAATTAGTGAATTAGAAGACATTAAATAATGTTGACACACATCAGGAAAGGATTTAGGCAATGAAAGGCACAATAGTTCACCACAAGACATAAAGAATGTAGTTAGAGGTTAACAGGCAGCCACAGCTTTAGATCTTGTGGTATCCGCAGCTCTGGAGGGTCATTGTGGTCACTCTCTCACCTTCTCCACTCCTCTGATAAGTTGTCCGGTCCCGGACCCCAGGGCTGGTGAGGAGTCTGTGTCAGCATAGCCACATTCAGACACAAGAGACCAGGTTCAGTGACACAGATCTACTTTATTGCAGGAAGGCACAAGCTTATATAGGGGTAGTGGCCCAATCATAGTACAGCATGTAGGATTCCTCATTAGCATGATAGGCCTAGTATCCTATTACAATCTAGTGGGCCAGATGCCCTATTAGCATGATAAGTTTCAATTTCTTTAGGTTTCGGATTCTTGGAAACCATGTAACCTACATAAGTTTCTCTGAGAAGAAACAGGAAATACTGCATTCCAGATGACAGTCATGTAAGGCAAAGCGTAAAATCAGTTATGACAACATCTCCCCCTATTTTTTCTTTTTTTTTTTTTTTTGAAAGGGGGGTACAGAATATAGCATAGCAGGAAATCTTTAGTCCAGCGGCTGTGGCTACCTCTATGGTGCATCAAGGCAGGATGGAATGGCTCAGAAAGTAAGGGAATTATCCCTCATTGTGGGCCTCCTCCTGTAAGATGGTGAGTCTCTTTAAAGGCCGTCTGGCCAATTCCATGACAAACAGTGGGAGTCGAGATTCTTTGCCTCGGCATTGTTGTCCCCACCTCAAGGGTCACCCAGCATTACAGACTGTGCCTGACTTAGGTTGTCTCATCTGTCAGGATCTTACCCGTCATTGACTACCAGCCCTCGAAGGGTGGGTCCCCTAGTGAGGTTCAGCAGAGGTATGAGCATCGAGAGGGTAATCGTGAGGAGGCCACTTAAGAGTTTGTGAGCCAGATTGTTGTCAGATTCTTGAAGGTTGAATTATAAGTTGGCGAGGGCAAGGAATAGTGGGTCATTGTTTCTAGAGTCATGTTTGCCCTCTGGATTGGCAAAATCTGAGGAGATAGGATGTTGAGATGGGGTGACAGCTAACTGAACTAGAGAAATGCAGGTTTTGGCAAAGTTAAGGAAACCCTTGACAACACAGGGCTCAAAAATCAGGAGAAGGGTTAACAAAACAAGGGGACCAGCTAAGGCAGACAAGAGCATGGTAAGCCAAGGGGAAATGGAAAACATAGACTCATACCATCCTTGAGATTGATGTCTCAGTTTCTCTCGTTCAAAGAGTCTTTTTCTGACTCTATCAAGATATTTTTCTACAACTCCAAAATTATTAGCATAGAAGCAACATTCTTCTCCCAGGGCTATACATAATCCCCCTTGTTGGAGGAGTATGAGATTAAGGCCTCTCCTGTTTTGCAGGACCATCTCTGCCAATGAAGACAGGGATTGCTGTAAGTGGGAGACAGAACTTTCTAAGTCTGTGATGTCTGCATCTATGGCTCAGCTAAGGGCTTGGTAATTTTTATCTTGAATAACAAGTGCAGAGGCGCTCATTCCAACTGCATCGGCCATTCCAAAACTGCGAAGGACCATGGTGGTAGTGATAACTTCCTTTTGTGTCGGGTGAAGGAAGGCAGGGAAGAAAAGGGAGAGAGCCTGAGATCCATCTCGTCACCTGAAAGATAAGTAATCTTAGGAATTAGTTGTACCAGGACACAAAACCCTTTGGTCTGGTTAAGGGTTAGGGCATGGATACATAGGGTCAGTCCAGAGGAGCAGGCGCACCAAGAGGTATTGGGTGGTATAAGATAGACATCAGTGGGTGGGATAGTCTCAGTGACATTGCAGAGTGGCAAATAAGGGGAAGGTATATCAGTCCCGGGGGAAACTACACAAAGTCCAGATCCCTGAACAGATGGTAAAGTTAATTTTGGTCCATTGTTGTCCCATCGGTATTCATTTGCAAAGGTAGCATTAGTAAAACTGTCCCAGAGAGCTATGGCATCGTAAAATGGGGGCCTAGAGCTTAAGCATAGCCAGAAGTCAATGGTGTAGTTGGGTTTGGAGGCATTGAGTGCATTAAAGACAGCTCTAACCAGGCCCAAGGGCCCTGGTGCCAGGGCCCTTATTGCCATATCTTGGGGGCTTGTGGTAATGGGAATGTTAATGGAGTTAGGAGCAGGGACTGGCAAAGGAACACGAAGGACCTGGTTGGGTCCTATAGACGGGAGGGTCGATAGGGCGTGCAAGTCTCTGGGGTCCCAGAGGTAGAAGAGGGGCACAGGAGGAGCAGGCATGGACCAGATGTTTACAACTCTGAATTGGCACAGTGGGTAGAAGCCTATGTATAGCCTGGGAAGAAAGATGAAAACGGGTGTGCAAGTGTCTGGCCTGTTGAATTATGGTGGTGTCGCTAGGGTGGCGCTCAGGACCAGTTTGTCAATAGTGGCCATTACCTCTGCCAGAAGCCCCGGGAGATTGGTATGAGAGCATAAAGGTTGAACATACCAGGGGGGAGATCGTTGCTCAAGTAACAATTGTGATGAGGAGAGCAACATATCGAGGGGGCTCTGGCAAGGTCGGAAGGCTGCAAAGGCCAGGTGTCGTAGAGTCTGGACTACATAAGCACTGTCAGAAAAAATATTACAGGGAGTTGTAGGGAAATCCTGAAAGACCTGTAACACGGCTGAGAGCTCTCCAAGCTGCACAGATCCCTGAAAGGGGAAAACCTTATGTGAGGAGAGTTGTCTTTCTAGGTAAGTTATATAGCCGAATTTGTGCTTACTGGAACCAGTAAAGATTAGAGGAGCCTTAGGAAGGGGGTTACGTTTTGGAAACGCCTGAGGAAAAAGGGACAGGGGAAGTGGTCTTATTCCTTGAAGGAGTTTATGTTTAGGATAACGACTGTCATACTTTCCTTGATAGACTAGTAGGAGAGTTTGGAAGCCAGGGTTATCAAGGAACAATGACTGGAGCATGGGAAGTGGAAGGGAGAGAATCAATGATTCCGGGTCACGGCCATACAGAAGGCGGGAGGTGTGGACAAGTTTAAGGGCTAGCATAGCCCATGCCTCAATGGCCAGAGTAACCTTATTTAGTTGACTCCATGAAGAACGGACCCATATCAGGGGGGCATGGGTCTGCCAGAGAGGTCCTAGAGGGGTGATATTAGTAGGGATAACCAGAGTTTGGATAGGCAACTTTAGCTGTATTCTATTTATGAATGCCTAGGATAGGTACGAATTGATGGTTGTAACAACATGCTGTGCTTCCAGAGAGACCTTGCGGGGAATGGAGATCATGTTAGTACCTCACAAGGGTCAAAGAGTGGCATAAGTTCTTCCATGGACATGGGTAAGAAGCCCTGTATCCAATTTATGTTGCCACAGAGGATCTGTGCCTCTGAAGGGTAATCTCATTTGGCAAGTTAAGCACGGGAGCTTTAGGGCGAATGACATCTTGAATGGAGTGGCCCACAAAGATATAAGGGGCATGTAACTGAATTTTGTCTGCTGCAATGGTGAGACCCAATGCTCAGAGATTGTTTTTGAGTTTTTGAAAAGCTCCTTGCAAGATCTTAGGATCCTTATGGGCAATAAGAATGTCATCCATATAATGTAAAATATAAACCTCAGTCAGCAAAGGTCTACAGGCATGGACCACATAATATTGGCAGATAGTAGGGCTGTTTTTCATGCCCTGAGGCAGAACCTTCCATTGGCAGTGTTGAGCCAGAAGGTTATGGTTAGTGGCAGGCACAGAGAAGGCAAAATAGGGCTTATCATCATCATGAAGGGGTATAGCAGTAGGGTGAGGCATTCCTGGTTGAAGGGTCCCTAAAGGCTTCATATGTTCATTAATAGCCCTTAAATCATGTAAAAGTCTCCATTTTCCTGATTTCTTTTGTATAACAAAAATGGGAGAATTATGAGGACTAAGGGAGGGCTCAAGGATATGGCCCAAGGATAATTGTTCCTGGACCAAAGAATCAAATGAGTTAATTTATGTGAAGGAAGAGGCCACTGCTCCACCCATATGGGGGCTTTTATGTCCCACGTTAGTTTGATGGGAGTGGCTTGGGCAGCGGATCAGTGGCCATTAGAATTGAGGGTGAGGATGGGGGGCATTACCCAACCGCTGGTCTACAATGCAGTTTTCATAAAATGCCTTGTCATCTGTAGTTAAAACGGCTTCCATGTCATGAAGGACATCTCTCCCCTATAAATTATGAGGAAGTCCCATGGCTAAGAGTGGTCTAACAGCTCCTGTATTGCTGCTCAGATCAGTCCAGATTACTGGACGTTGGACTTGGGTGTTCTGTAAACCTCCAACTCCTTGTATAGGGGGTCCAGGTTTGCAGTGCCAATGAGACAATGTTTCCTCTTGTCTAATCACAGTAATGTCAGCCCCTGTATCAATCAGGCCCTTAAATTTATGGCCATCTAAGGAGAGTTGCATCCTAGGCTTATGCAAGTCAAGTCAATAGGTATCATCCATTGGATGTGGGGAGTGTACTCCCTCACTTCCTCTCTTTGGGGCAGGGCTGAGAGTTGCCCCGTTGCCTGTTTAAAGCCACCTTTTGTATGGGGTTGCCATCCGCATCTATCTTGGTTTTGCATTCCCTCACCCAATGAAAGCCCTTGCGGCACCTTGGGCATTTAGAAGGGGGAACCTGACTCCTTTTGCCTCTTTCATGATCTTATTTGGGCAGGTGCATGACCAATGGCCCTGTCCCCCACAGGCCCAACATTTGCCCTTGTCCATCACAGCCTGCAGCTGATGAGCAGCCAGTGCCTCAGCAAGGGCTGTGGCATGGGCCCGAGCAGTCCCTACATCTCAACAAGCCAAAATCCATTCAGAAACATTCTTGTGTCTAACAGGTCCTATGGCAAGGTGGCACTCTGTAGAACAGCCCTCATACATGAGCTCCTTGAGCAAAGAATCAGCAGCCCCCCGATGACTGATTTTTCTATTTATACTTTGTTGGCACCTTTCAACAAAATCAGAGAAAGGCTCGCCTGGTTTTTGTATTAATTTGGTTAATTTAGTATCATCACAAGTCAGCATACTTCGAAAAACGTGAAGCACACAAAGCATGAAGCACACAAAGTAGTGAGGAGGTCCCTGTACCTGAGCCTGGGGGGTTTCAAAAATGCCATGCCCTACCAGTGCACCAAATCCAATGTTTTGGACGTTGGCATTTCTATTGCGCTCTGCCTGCTGTTCACGTTCATCTTGGTAAACAGATTTCCATAAAAGAAAATCACCTCCCTGTAAACAGGCACAGGCAGTATTTTGCCAATCATAGGGGGTATTGGCTACATGGCTTATTGTATCTAATAACTGACCAAACCAGGGGGATTGAATGCCATCCTCAACCGCTGCCTTACGCAGCGTTCTTAAGGTATCATGAGGATATGTATTCCAAACATTGGGGTTTTGTCCCTGATTAATGGTAACCAGGAAGAACCGTGGAAAATCCCCCATTGTATCGTAAGAGAGGGGCTTAGGTGGGAGAGGCTTCCAGTCCTCCTCCAGGAGGGGGAGTAGATAGGCCTGGGAGAAACTTCCTTGAAACCAGTGATGGTGGAGGGTAGCCACCGCCCCGTAACCAGAGGCTGTCTTAACTTCCTGTTTTTCACCCAGGGAGCTCTCAAACCCCGGTTCCTCATTCTTTATATCATCATTAGCAGTCATTGTTTTGTCAGAACAAGAGTCAGTCAGTTTTGCCTTAACTGGAAATGCCTGGGACAGGCTATCCCAAGCATCCTGTTGCTGTATTTGTTCATCTATCCTTTAATAGGAGATTGTCCTATTCAGGGGCTTCGGGGGTAACCCCCTGAAGAGAAGCCAAAATGGCTGTCACAATGGGGTAGAATGGCCCAGACTGCGGGCATCCCTCCCTGACTTCTCTGCATCAGGCCAGGAATAGAACACGGGCCCATTACTTGGGATCCCAGCAGCAAGAATCCGTAAACCAGGGGGCAAGAGCTAAAACTTCATCTAAAACCTTAGTTACTTCCTTCTCTGTTACCCTAATATGCCTACTCCTGAGGAGAGGAGCCAGCACAGCAGTGCTGGGGCTGGCAGCAGCTGGATGGCTATTCCCCATACCAGAGGTCACTCACCCTGCAAGACATACCCAAAGGGACTCAGGAACCGGTCAAGGAGACGATCAGCGAAGATAGGAGTGGCACACCAAACCAAAGACCATGAGCCAGAAGAAAAAGCAGAACAAAACAAAAGCAGTGAGCAACCATGGGAGGATCACTGGCAAAGGAAGCATCAGGAGCCCCGAGTGTTATAGCTCAGTGTTACAGTTCCGTGGGGTAGGGGGTCTTCAAGCCCCACATTGGGCACCAGCTGTGGTCGCTCTCCCGCCTTCTCCATTCCTCTGATCAGTCGTCTGGTCCCAGACCCCAGGGCTGGTGAGGAGTCTGTGTTAGCATAGCCGCATTCAGACAGGAGACCAGGTTCAGTGACACAGATCTACTTTATTGCAGGAAGGCACAAGCTTATATAGGGGTAGTGGTCCAATCATAGTACAGCAAGTAGGATTCCTCATTAGCATGATAGGCCTAGTATCCTATTACAATCTAGCAGGCCAGATGCCCTATTAGCATAAGTTTCAGTTTCTTTAGGTTTCAGATTCTTGGAAACCATGTGACCTACATAAGTTTTTCTGAGAAGAAACAGGAAATACTGCATTCCAGATGACAGTCATGTAAGGCAAAGGGTAAAATCAGTTATAGGACAACAGGTCATTATTGGTAAAATCTTCCTTGTGGTACTCAGCTGGAACAAAGTAGTTGGGGACTCTGATTCTAGTGCTATGATGAAAAGAAAGTACTCTATTGATAAGCCTGGTGTGTGGAGGGGGAAGAAGCAAATTTCAAAATGGTTTTGTGATATTGAAATGTCTAATAGGGAGTTTAAAAAACAGGATAATATACTAAGACTGATCTGCTTTTCTGGTTGAGCTGAAATTTTGCACTTACAAAGCTAAAATGCCAAGTAAACACTATTTTCACTTCTTTTTGTAGACACACAGTATAAACAGCTGCCATATTTCACCTCAGATGAAGCAATGTGTCAAAGTTTAGGGACAAGGATGTTAAATAACTTCCCAGTTTTATGAAGCATAAGTCTTTTAATAGCACTGTTAGCTATCTACAATAGGAAAGTAAACAAAGATCTGAGGGTCATAATAGATTTCCCAAAGATACTAGTTTCTATTTTAACAGATAGTTACTCCACTTATTGGAAATTTAGCAGACATGAGTAAATTTGTCCTGGGTATGTATATAAATAAAATGGATTTTCAGAATAAAATGGCATATGCACAAAAAATAAAAATTAAAAACTGAGAGGGGGCATGAGAAAACATCAGTATTAAAAAATGTATTAAAAATGACAACTTAAAGCAGGCAGCTTCCCATTCATGCCACGCGATATGCCTTCATTAAGGTGTACTCTTTCCGGTTGGTGTGAGCAGCCCAGATGAAGAGAGCAGAAGCCATGAACTGCAATGGAGCCGAGATGCAAGCCAGGCAGAAGGACCATCCAAATTCTCCAGATACATTCTCAGGCAGCACGAGTTTCTGATGCAGTAGTTCAATTCCAGCAACATAACAACTTACAGAGCCTAGTGTACACAGACCTTAGAAAGTAATTTAGAAATAAAATTGTGGTTTACCTAAGAGCACAGTACAGAGCTTTTCAAGCAATGTGACAGCACAGACAGTACAATGACATGTCAATGGTTCTAAGTTACAACTCCAACCCATAAGGAGACAGGAAGGATTTAAATATCAGGCTTGGACCCACCTGCAAGAAGATGGAGAATGCCTGTGGCAATGGTGGGGTACAAGCTTCGGCAGATACAGGCGCAAAGTCCAATCAACGCCCCAAAGCACATCAAACCTAAACTAACAAAAGGTAACAGGAACTGGCAACGCCAAAGATCTGGTTTTAAAAAGGAGCAAAAGACCAAATAGTTACTATGATTTCAGACCATTTTCCTATAATGGCAATGTCTTTTATTCTTATTCTAAAGAATTACAACTCTTCTCAGAAAGTGAGAAAGAAGTCTTTTAATACGGAGGTCACCATTATTATTCAAAGGGATGCTAATTGGTCTGGAAACAAATAAAAGGTCATGTTCGTTGTACACAGGCTTTGAATTAACCCAACATTACTACTGGGTGCTATTACTATTTCTTTTTCATAACTGAAGAAACTGAGACAAGTGTCATTAACTTGTATAAATTAGGGTATCTGCCAATATTTGAAGCAAAAAATTAGTTTGCATCTATAAACAAAAGTCTTCACATGATCAAAGGGCAGGCAATCACAAATAAATAAATGATGACTACAAATGAGTACAGGCTGGATGCAGAACGCATGAGGCACTCAGTGGCAGTTTTAATTCTCATAACCTCACTTCACTCTCATCACAAAGGTGAATACCTGCAGTTACATCACTGGTTCCTCTCAGAACACAGTCATTACTCTGGGCAAGCTCAAGCAAATGGAACCCTAAAAGCTGAGGCACACATCTGAGATAAGACTTCCCAGCAGTCTAATTCTCAGGGAATGGAAAGTTTACAGTAACTGGGTTTTTGGGGCATCTACTGTCTCATGACTCCTAACCAGAACTGGATAAACACTTTAGGCAGGCTTGGTATTCACCCACTGAGAGCTTGCAGCAGCCTTCAACACAGGTGATGCCAGTGCATCTTAAATATAGGACTTTAATATGTAAACCTACTACATTTCCTCTTATTTGGGCTCATTAATAACATCTTTTCGAGGTCTGGACTCCATTCTCCTAGCTGCCTCCCTCAAGTTCAAATCACTTGAAGTTTGGTAATTATGCTTCTCACAGAACTGAGTCCTTTGGAATAGTGTCAGGGAAGTTATTTCATGTTCATGATGCTGGCATACTAGAAAAACAGAGTTTGACCAAACACAAATGATTTTTCTCCCCAATTATTCTGCTGAAAGCAAAGTACTCACAGGTCCGGAGTAAATCAATTCCACTATTGTGATTTCCAGGATCAACATACTTCTCCATGAACTGCTCATTTAGTGTGAAACTCATGCACTTTGTAACCACATCAAATGACTCTGGAACAAGAACAATGCCTGCTTATTATTTTCGTTAAAAACAAATCATAATAATATCTTTCAAAAATTATCTTTCGAAGTAAAAAATGAAGCCAAAAGACATTCCCAGAGACCTAAGCAATCTCTAGGGCCCAATGGACACCACTGGGTCTCAATGGCAGTCTCAAGACGGAGGCACAAGGAAGAAAAAAACAAATTATGCACAGTACATGAGCGACAAACTAGGTATATGAATTTTGATCTTCTTCCCAAACCTATACCAGTCCTAGCCCCCATTTCAAGAGATGACGCAAGTCTTCCCTACTCTTCCAGTTTATCAGATAAGAAACTTCAGTCATTTTTGCCCATGTATACTCCCACAGAAAATCCTCAAAGTTCTTCCTTCAAAATCCAACCATATCCAGTTGCTGCTCAGTGCTACCACACTGGTCTGATTCACAATCATCTCTCACCTGAATTACGGCACAGCCTCTTAACCAAACCACTAGCTTGAACCTTCACCTTCTACCCATGTGTTTACACGTCAACCAGAGTGCTCAGGTCATGTCTTGCTTCTGCTCATTGTCCTTCCTTACAATGGCTCTCATGCTATAAAACTCAAGGTCTTCATGAAGCCTAAAGTGTGCGTATGATTTGCCCCATTCCCACCCGCCCAGTATGTGCTTCTGTGCCCTGAGTAGAACTGAAAATTCTAAATTCTAAATGTGTCCCCTTTCTTTGCATAGTATTTCCATTTTTCATATGTGATACAGAACTGTCCTTTATATACATGGTAACTCAAGCTTGTTCTGCTATGATTTAATACAATGCTTTCCCCCTATAAGGCCAACAGAAGTAAATATAAACAAAAATAAACTGTAAAACTTTTTTATGCAGGACACTAAGATTTCCAATTTAATAACTGAAAATCAAAATCTTTGTGTTAAAATAAGAACATCTGAAGAATAAGCCTAAAGAACCTAAGGTTTTTTTCTGTAATTTTTTTTAGCCTTCAAACTCTTTACCAAAATAGTTGGGCAACGGTCTCAAATACGTATGGCTTTAAATGCAGAGCTGGTCAAATTATATCCTCTAAGATATGAGCTAAATGATAAAAATCTACTATAACACAGCAAACTCAAAAAAGGACAATCAATTCACATTTTGACTTGATCTTGGATATCACTCACTCCTTTACCAATGATTAAATATCCTCATAACATGTGAGATGAATAAAGAGCATTTTAATGAGTAAATAGGTATAAGGATTAAAACGGTTTTCCCGAGATAAGGAAGTTACTGATCCAATCATTATTAATGAGTACCATGGTAAAAGCAGAAGCTAAGAGAAAACAGTAGGAAGAAAAAAGATTTCTTAGGGGAAGGAGAGACTGCACAACCTTGCTTATACATAACTGATCAAGCATTTGGGACAGGCTATTACCAAGTAGGTAAAGGAAAAAGAATCTGAAGTAAAGAATACCTGTCCTTTCTGGTGGCGTATACCAATGTGTGTTTTGGGGTATGGTAATGCACCGTCTCCACAATCCCATTGTGCCATTGTACCGGAACAGTGCATCATTATAAGTCTTTTCATCTGCCTCATCACCAAGAAAATCATCCCAGGTGCTTTTATTCAAGTCACTTGAATTTTCTTGAACAGGACTTCGATATTCGTACCAGAAGTCTGTGCCTATTGAGGCTGCCATGTAGACGGTGGAAATCAGGCTAAGCACACAAGCAATGACAAAGGCTGTCGCAAAACGGTTATCCATCCTGGCATTCAGACTGCTCTGTTTAAGTTGAAGAAAGAACTAAAATTAGACTTCAAGAACAAATAAGAATATTTACAAAGTATCTCAAAAACACCCTTTACGCTAGACCCCATCCCTTTTTATGCAATGTTTATTATTAAAGAATTTTTAAAACGAAAAGGCAAAGTTCTTACGTTTAAAACAAAACTCATTCTCAGGAAAGTACTTATGAAAAGCTCACATACCCAGGATGCTACGGAGACAGAAGTCTTGTTCTCTAGTCTATCACCTGCATACTAAAACAGACAACACTGAAATGGACATACACATTACAGATACAAACAACAGACATGCCCATGGTCAGCCATGTAGCGTGCACACATTTTTAATTGTAGGTTGAATTTTTAAGCAGGCTATAAAACGTTAAATGTTCTGGGTTTGGGTGAGAAAAAGACAAAAGAAAACTACAAATCAGCTGCTCTGAAGTGGGAAGGTTTCCAAAATAAGAGCAAGAGTTACTTGGAAGTCAGAGTTGAAGGTGTTAACCCAAAGGGAAAGTTTGTTTTCATTGCACATCATAGCACACAGTAACATCATAACATTAGGTCTCAATCAATCCCCCAAACCACTAAAGCTGAGCCAAGCTTCTCCACACTGCCAGATTCTTCACTCCTACTTTCCTCATCCTTTACACTTCTCAAACTCAACTGCAACCGTGCTCCCTAAATCCTAAAGTACAGCATATGTATCCATAAAAGCTAAACGATCCCTTCTTACGGATAGAAAACTGAGTTAATGCAAAATCGGAATACTCCTAGGCGTGGACAGGGCTCCAGTAGTAAATGGCCGCGGCAAAATGACTCAAGGCGGATCGCGCTGAGTCAACCCTGCCAAGTGTACACATCGACCAAGCAAACCCCTGGCAAAGGCACTGGGAGCCGAGTTTGTAGGATGGGGAGTGACTCGGAAAGGTCAGGGCAATTACGGTAATTAACGATAACTCAGTAGTGGGGCTGCACTCTGGTTTTCTTAAAACCTGTCATCCCGATGGTCTTGGGGGTCCAGGCGCGCTGCTCCCGGTGCGGTGACCGAGGACCGCACGGCGGGACCCCGGCAGGCCGAGGTGGGTCGGGGCAGGGCAGGGGCCCCCGAGTACCCAGCAGGCCAGCCCCAGCTGCTCTACCCCGGAGCCCCGCCCAGCCCGCCGCTCGGCCGGTCGCGCCGGGGGAGGAGCCCCTCTTCATGCCCGGGAGTCCCGCCGGCCCGGCCCGCGACCCCGCTCACTCACCGCCCATCCTCTCGCTCCGCCAGCTTGGTCCTCCAGCTCAGACCACGGCACCCTGCCCTCTCCGCGCCTCCTCTGACGCACTTCCCTGCAGAGCCCGCCCCCTCCATGACTCCCGCGCCTCCACCTCCGCCTCCATCCCAGACCCGGCCAAGGCGGCCCCGGGCCGAGGGGCCTTGTGGGAGTTGTAGGAGGACCGGAGGAAAAGCTGGAGGAGGAGGCGGTTGGGCAGGCCTGGTGCAGCGCAGGGCATCGTGGGAAATGTAGTTGGTTCCGAAGGTTGGGTGGTGCCGCGCAAAGATCTAGGCTGAGGGATTATTACGTCTCAGAAAAGAAGGGACCAAGTTCCAGAAAGTAAGAGGGCTGGTGTCTGGTCATCCCTAGTCAATGGTTGTGATCTATGTAAGTCTGCCTTTCAGTTCTGTTTTTTTCCCAAACACACCACCCTCTAAAAATAAGATGAACAGTAACGGTACTTTACGTATCAAATGTTGAGCTCACACACACACACACACACACACAAAACACTGCCCCACATCCTCCCTCCCATTAGAACAGAGACTGGTTTGGTTTCTTAAGTTTAGACTGAGAATGTGATATGGCAAATGGTATCTTTGCAGAATATAATTACGTTATTGAGTTTGGGGAAATTATCTCTTCTATACTGTAATGAAATTTCCTTTGAGATTTCAGCGGGGTTTTTTTTCCTTCAATATATGAAATCCTAAGGATACTCGATGTCAAGAATGTGAACCAAAAAAATTGTGAACATAATATGAAAAGGACCGAAGTTTAGGGAACATCACTTCCAACAGTAAAGGTCGAGGACAGCATCATAGCCTGGCACGGAAATAATGGAATGATTCTGAACTGTAAAGTATTGCACAGAAATTCGTGGACAGGTAGCGGGACAGAAGCAGTTACCTTTAGTTCATGCTTCTAGTACAAGGTCAAGGGGCTGCATCTGGAGATGGACTTCTGGCTGACGGAGTCCTGAGGTGGAGTAAGAATCTCACGGACACCAACAAGCTTCAGGGACATCTTAACAGTAGCACATGTGGACCCATGAATGTGGCCTGAGACCAACAAATAATGAGTCTCTTAATAAATACTTGTGGAGGTAAGTCGACCCAGAGACTACAGGAGCTCCTGAAAGCCCCTACCCACCACCCACTTCCATACCTTCCAGTTTAACCAGGAGCCTGGGGAAAAGAAAGCTGATTTAAGATAAAATATCTACTACCCTGACAGAATGAAAGTATATTTTGTTTTATTTATTTCATCTGGGCTGTTAAATTGATACTCATATCCAGTGCCTCTCTAAAATAGGCAGTGTTAGCCAAATGCATCATAACATTTAACTATAACTGGATTTCCATATATAGCATCTAATCAAACGACAGTTCTGTGGCTGCTCTTGCAGACCTGGGTTTGGTTTGCAGTACCCACATGGAGGCTAACAGCCATCTGTAATGCCAGTTCCAGGGGATCCCACGCCTTCTTCTGACCTTCATGCCATTGCACAACACTAGTACACTCACATACATGCAGGCAATGCACACATAAAACAAAAACAATTTTTAAAAAGGAATCTACTTCTGAAGTCACACAGTCAACAAGTAGAGGCAAAAGAGAAATTTGAAGAAGAAACAGTCTCCGTTTATAGAAAAACTGAGGCCCAAAAAGATGAACTAACTTGGCAAACTTAAACACTTGGGTAAATAATTTTATGGCTTTGGATTACTTAATAATCTTTAGGTTTGGGACTGGAGAGATAGCTCAGCGGTTAAAAGCATTGACTGTTCTTGTGGACCCAGGTTCAGTTCCCAGCACCCACTTGGTAACTAACAACAGTCTGTAACTCCAGTTCCAGGGGATCCAATACCATCTTCTGACCTCTACAGGCATTGCACAACAATTCCCCCTGCAGAGGAAGGGAAGTAAGTCATGAAAGAGGAAGGTGTCCCTGCTCACCTCAGCTGGCTGATGAACCTATGTACTAACTGCCAGGTGACTAGGAAAGACTTACCAGGAAGCATTTCCACTGTGCTTGGTTAGCACTTACACACTTGCAGGCAATACACTCATACACATAAAATAAAAATAATAGATGAAATAATAGTTTTTTAAATAATCGTTAAGTTTAGGTTGTCTTTCTTCCAAAATATGAATTTTTGAAAATAGCACTATCCTATGTGCTCATTATTAGAATTAAACAAGAAAATGTAGAAAACATCCTGCAGAGGAGCTGGGGCTTACAAAAGAATCATTAAAGTATTATTTGCAAATAGTTTTGAATGTTTATAGTGTCTGAGGTTAGTATAAACAGGTTTTCAGACCTCCTGGATTCCCCCTGCAGGGGTGGGGAAGTAAATCATGAAAGAGGAAGGTGTCCCTGCTCACCTCAGCTAGTTTATGAACCTATGTACTAACTGCCAAGTGACTAGGAAAGACTTACCAGGAAGCATTTCCACTATGCTTGGTTAGCCCCCTGCCCAGGAGTAAGTCATCATGACACAGGAGGTAAATGTTTCTGGAAAGAAGCCCTGCAAAGAAGAATTATGCTTTCATCTTCCAGATCTGCAGAATGCCTAGAAAACACTCAGGAAATGTTTCAGTCACCAATTTAGTGTCAACATGGAAGTATGTGTTTGAGGTTTTGGCCACCCTGAACATCTCAGCACAGAAGACCTGAACTTCCTTCTCACACCCAGTCCCACCAACCACACTGCTTTATCTCTGTATCTTTGGTGTTTTCCAGTTTCTGTTTATACTAACTTGTACGGGTGAGCAAAATAAAACCTTAATAAATTAATGGATCTAAATTTCTGTTCTTATTTCTTACTGTACTATTCAAAAACAGTAGCTGGTTTCCTATGTATTAACTAGCAACCATGCACAGATTATGGAACTTAGATTTTAAACAAACTTGAACTAACTACACTTCTGGAAAAAATTGTTAAAGATGTTCCTAATTTCGACAGGAAGGGTTTATAGTTACAATACATTATAAATAAAAGCAGAAAATCTAAATATTCAGATACCATGCTCAATAATTACCCTCTATCACTAATTCCCTAATATAAACAAAATTCTGCTTTTAATTATTCACTGTAAGGAACTAAAAATTATATTAAGCAAAATATATCTACCTTATATTAGTCTCAAATATTTTGCCGTTTTTTTTCTTAAAAACTTCAGAACTCAAGAAAGAAACTAGAAGTATCGGTTTCAGGGTTCAAGCCCAAGCCCAAAACTGTCCCCAGAAACCTGTATCAGTCTTTGAATTCCTTTGTATCTGTTTACAACAGAACAGTGACAAAGTTAATCTTAGAAATGGCAAATCAAAACGCTCATTTTAATTGCCCCTTTCATTTAGTAAGTCCTGTTTGGTGTTTGCTGTCCATTAATTGTGAAGGACCACAAATGACCATTTGTAGATGAGAAATTTGAATTCAAATTGTCCTTTATTTTAAGAGACTGCGGGTCCTTCTGGGCCCTAGTGACCTCATTAGTAAAATGATTGTACTTATCAGTTGAAGTGATACCTATCAGATTGTACTTCACTGAAGCCACAAAATGTTTGATTCATAATTCAGCTGAAAGGAAAAGAATGTAACTTTAAAATAAGTCAGTCATAGATTTGTCACTGCTGGGACTGAGGCATAGCACCACAGCTGGAAGAGATCTCTTTACCCTTAAGGACCTCCACTTATGCAAACTCAAGATTTGGGGCTTCACCACAGAAAAGAATTTGAGAACAATCCAGGAGGGAGAGTTGGAGTTTATTAAAAGAGACTACAAGAGAGATTTTAAGCATGAGAGTTAAAGAGGTGCTCAGGAAAGACAAGACACCCAAGCATAGATATGGGCTTCTCAAAGGACAGTCATGCTTCAATACCTTTACAACATGCATGTATAGGGCCTGAGAGATGACTCAATGATTAAGAGCACCAGTTGCTCTTGCAGAGGATCAGGTTTTAGTTACAAAAACCCACATGGCAGCTAACACCCATCCAGTTCCAAGTGATCCAAAGTCCTCTTCTGGCTTCTATGGGCACCAGGCACACAACTGGTGCACTTATATGCCTGCAGGCAAAACTGCTATACACATAAAACAAAAATTAAAATTTAGAAAAATTTTTAAAAACAAAATGCATACAGATAGTGGCTCTCAAGTTACATCTCTAAAAGATACTAAGAACCGGCCCCCCCCCACACACACAGTTTTTTGGCACTGTTGAAAGAATGTACTTTACAACAAGTTTAAAAGGTTATAAGGGTCTTGTCAAAATGGATGGATGAGAAAGGAGTGCTGAAAATAAAAATGGCAGAACTAGTGAGATAGCTCATTGGATGTCCTAGTTTGTCTCTTCATTGCTGTGACAAAACACTCTGACCACTACCAAGGGTTTATTTGTCTTACGTCTCCCAGGTCACAGTTCGCCATGGAGCCCAAGGTAGGAACTCAGGGCAGGAACCCAGAGGCAGGAGCTGGAGCACAGTCCATAGAGGAACACTGCTTACTGACTTGCTCCCCTGGCCCCTGCTCAGCCTGCTTTGTTATGCAACATAGGCCCACCTGCCCAAGGATGGCACTGCCCACAGTGGGCTAGGCCCCACATCACTCAACAATCAAGCAGGTGTCCCATGGACATGGCCACAGGCCAGTCCTATGGAGGCAATTCCCCAGTTGAGGCTCCCTCAACCCAGGTGTGCCAAGACACTAAAGCTATCCAGCACAGTGGATAAAGTCCTTACCTTGCAAGTACAAGGACCTTGAGTCCAAGCCCCAAGAGCCCACATAGAAATGCCAGGCATGATGGCACATGTCTGTAATCCCAGCTCTAGGGAAGTAGAGATGGACACAGATACCTGAGGCTTGCTGGTCAGCCAGTCTATCCTACTTGACAGGTTCCAAGCCAGTGAAAGACCATATACGAAAAAATATAAGGTGGATGGTGCCCAAGGAATGGTATCTGAGGTGTCCTCTGGCATCCACATTCATATATGCACACATGCACCTGCACATGCACACACACACATATCCAAATATAATACACACAAAGTACTTTTTTAAAGTGTTAACACCTGGCCCAAAGCAAGCCAAATGATTTTGGAAGGACACACTGTAGTCAAGTTTCTTTATCAAGGTGTTTGAAGTATCCTAGCTCTGTGACTGTCAGCAGGAAAGGCAAGCCGGACTCAAGGGTTCCCTTCTCCTCCCAGGTAACCCTAATTTTGTCTTTTTATTCTGACTCAGAGTCACAGCATTAAAGCTTCACAAGAGAGTTTGTGTAGCACACACCTCCAAGACTAGGCAATTTTCAAGAGGCAGTGAGTGCAGGAAATCAAACGGACCTTAGGAAAAAGAGGAAGGCATTTTGATTAGAAAAGAAATAACATAGTTCTCGCTGTTTCAAAGATAAACAGCCATCATGGGAAAATTAGAAATTATGGAAGGAAAATCTTTCTTGATTTCTTCTAATTGTCATTTATTAGTATAGAAGTATAGATATGAATTTTAAGTCCCCAAATAACATCTTTAGAAATGCTAATCATTATTACAGATAAGGAAATAATGCAATCAATTAGTTTCAATTATTTATAAAATATTCATTGACAGTCTCAATTTCTTTTCATCACGATCCATCAAGTCTATTATGAGTACACAGTAGAGGCATATTCATATTTATTGGTTTATGAATTGCTTCTGATTTAACAAGATACATTAAGTTAAATCATTTGTATACATTAACCAAAATAATGTTATGCATATGTTTCTCCATTTTAGTTTGTGTGATGAAGATACTAGGAGTTGTATAAAAGGGGAGCTGTCCAAAAAGTTTGTAAAAAGTTCCTATTCAATGGAAATGACTGAATTCAAGCATGATTCAGTCCAGGTCTATAACATTTATTAGCCATCTACTGTAGCCAGACACCATCCTGGATCATCAAGGATACCAACACAAATAATTTTTGTTATGCGTAACACAAATCCAGATCAAATCTATTTCTACATCTACATGTTTATTTCATATGCACTTGTATATGTGTCTGGGTGTGCACATGCCACAGCATATGTTTGGAAATCAAGAGGACAACTTGGAGTGGATTCTCTCCTGCCACCTTGTGGGTCCTGGGGAATCAAACTCAGGTGGTCAGGCTTGATAGCAGACACCTTTATATACTAAGCCATTTCACCAGTACCAAATCTACTGTCATGAAGAAGCCTAAAGTATATGGTTCTAGGATTATAGAATGATTGTTATCCATGTAAATATGAGTTAACAAGGGAAGTAATCTAATAAATTGAGAGTACACAAATAACAACAAATACATTCCTCTTAATTTAGCATGTTATTTTACATTGTGTGGAACTAAATTCTTCAAGTAACCATAAGAATAAAGAACAAGAAACTCTTAGAGTATAAACAGTTTTCTGTAAGTGAACTATTTAAATCATTACACACTGTATGAATCTCAAATATGACGTGAATAAGAGGGTTCATTTTTTAACAAATAAATATATAATCACACTGTCTGATAGGAATAATGAGAAATAATTAGTTTGCTTCATGCTCTTTGCCATTTATTCTGGGACCTGTCAGCAGAACATCTGTGAACAGGTTTTAGATCCAGGAATTCTTTTGCTGTGCAAACTATATACAAGCCAAAGATATAATCTCCACCTATTTGGGGGTCAGACTTGGTGAGAGAGAAGAAACCAAAGTGACTTAATCCTAGTGGTAGAGGTTATACATAATTGGGCCGACTCTATTCTTAGAGAGTCCTCAACCCATTTGTGAAACAGAGGCTACAAGTTGCAGGTACAGCCATAAACTAGAGGATAGTGGACTTGCTTGAGCAAATGCTCCACTGGAGAAATCCTACCTTCCTCTTCTTCAACATCTGATCCAGTTCTGAATGTATCCTAAGAACTGGAACACAGAATGGGCAGGGCACAAATACCCAAATTAGTTCCTAAAATGTCAAATATAGGCTAAAAGCCTTCTATAAGTTACAATTTTTGACATAACTTTTAAACCCTTAAAAAATAGCCAAAATAGCTCTTCCTGTAAGCAGCCTGAAGTGACCTGTGAAAATGGTTCGCTACTCTCTTGACCCAGAAAACCCTACAAAATCATGCAAATCAAGAGGGAAAATCTTCGTGTTCACTTTAAGAACACTTATGAAACTGCCCAGGCCATCAGTCAAAGGTATGCATATCCGAAAAGCTACCAAGTATCTGAAAGATGTCACTTTAAAGAAGTAGTGTGTGCCATTCCAGTGGTCTAATGATGGAGTTGGTAGGTGTGCCTAGGCCAAATAGTGGGGCTGGACTCAGAGTTGGTGGCCCAAAAAGAGTGCTGAATTTTTGCTGCACGTGCTTAAAAATTCAGAGAGTAATGCTGAACATAAGTGTTTAGCTAATAGACTCTCTGGTCACTGAGAATATCCAGGTGAACAAACCACCCAAGATGCACGCAGAGTTTACAGAGCTCGTGATCAGATTAACCCATACATGAGCTCCCCTGCCACACCGAAACGATCCTCACTGAAAAGGAACGAATTGTTCCTAAGCCTGAAGAGGAGGTTACACAAAAGAAAAAGGTATCCCAGAAGAAACTGAAGAAACAAAAGCTTCAGCACAGGAATAAATTGAACATAAAATAAATGCAGATAAAAGTAAAAAAAAAAAAAAAGCCAAAGTAATAACAAAACATGTTGATTATTTTATGTAAGAATGATGATTCTAAACTTGTCTATGTGTACAAATCACCCAAGATGTGTGTAAATATAACATGCTTGGCTGCATCTCCAGTGACTGAGTCAATAGATGAAGGCAGGAATTGGGAATCTATATAACTAGGTATCCTAGGTAACTCTAATGTAGGTAATAGGATCAAAACTATGATTTTGAGAGTCCAAAAGGACTTTATCTGGGTAGATGTTGTCTGTTTTAGACTGAGAGAACAGATGGACTCTGCCAGTTGTTCATGATCAGTGCAGGTCAGATGCCAAAGCAACTAACTACAGGAAACAGGATCAGGAGTACTATATAAAAAGTATTTTAAAACTCGAATGGAGCCAGGCATGGTGGAATATGCCTTTAATACCAGCACTCAGGTGGCAGAGGCAGGTGGATTTCTGTGAGTTCAAGGCCAACCTGAGCTACAAAGCAAGTTCCAGACCAGCCAGAACTACATAGTTAGACCCTGTCTCAATAAATAAATAAATAAATAAATAAATAAATAAATAAATAAATAAATACATAAATAAATAAATAAATATTATTTCTGTCAGGGATTGAGAACAAAAGTACTACTTTGGTCAGGGATTGGGAATTAAAGTTGAGAGGGGTTTTTTCCTAGGAAAACAGTTCTTAAGGGGCATATGCATACTTTAATCCAAATACTAATATTTACATTCTTTTTCCTCTTTGCGGGAAGCTTGTCTTTATTGCCTTTACTCATGCTTATGAACTCAGGGTTGCTTTGAATTTTCACCTGTGTTTAACTGATTTTTTAAATATTTTATTATTTTTATATTTTTATGTGTATGTGTATATTGCCTGCACGTAGGTAAGTGCACCCGTGTCGTGCAATGCCCATGGAGGTCAGAAGAGGCTGTCAGATCTCCTAGTTAACTGATTATTTTATTGTTAGTATCTGCACATATATTTTAAAGGGCATTCAAAGTGCTAAAAATGACCCTTGCACTCAGCTTTCTTGCAACTTCCTTACTCTAGAGTTAGCATTTACTGTGGGTTTGCTTTATGCCCACATCGAATTCTGAGTTACTAAAAGCCTGGACCCATGCTGCTTTCTTCCTTTCTTTGACTTCGAACAATCCGTTTTCTTGTTTTTGGTTTTTTTGTTTGTTTGATTCTGTAATTTAGGTTTAGAGATATGATCAACCGGTGATAGACGGTCTCCTCATGAAGAAGACTCATGCTTATAGCCTCACTGCACATCACACTTCAGAGTTGCCACAAAGGATAAAGCAATCACTTCATAACTGCTTTAAAACTTGCTGAAAATGTCAGATTTATTAGATACAGTTTACGTCACCAGCTCAGCAACTTTACAAGTTTCAAAGACAACTCCAGGCCAACAAAAATGAACAAACTTTTTCCTCAAAAATATGAGCATGAACTCTTTTCTATTTTATATTTTTAATTTGAATTCTTTTTCAATTTTTCATTACATTTATCTTGAGGTTGTGTGTGTGTGTGTGTGTGTGTGCACGCGCACGCGCGTGCACGCACGCACGCGCATGTGTGATACATGTGTGGAGGTTAGAAGACCTCCAATTCTCTCCTTCTACTAGGTGGGTTCCAGAGATTGGGCTCAGGTTGTCAGGCTTGGTGGTAAGCACCTATACCCGCTAAACCATCTCACTGGCCCCAAGATATAGTCTTGACATGCATCTAAGGATTCAAATGTCTTAGCCCAGAATCAACCTTATTTTCTCAAATACTAAAGTAACCTCTGATTGTAGCATTTGAACATTACAATTAAAGTACAACCACAAATAATGTATATGATTAGTTCTTCAGTGCATACACATATTCATGAAATGTTGAAATATTCTATTTCACATGACCACTCTTTTCCACATAAGCATTGTCCCACTTCAAACTATTTGAAAAAATGAATTAGTCTATTAAATGAAGTTTACCCAGTGGGAAGTATTTCTGTCCCAGAACTGTCAAGCTGTTAATTGGTTCTCTGAACTGCAGTCTATTTAGTGAAGAATATACCCTCCCATGATATTAATGAATAGTACAGAGCAGTCAAGGACAATGGAGAAGGCAGGCCAGATCCATAGATCAACTCCTGAGTGACATTTTAGGGCTGTTCCACATCAGAGGAGTCCTCACCCTTCCTGATCTCACCTCTCTTCTTGTAATAGAAATGACCTTAGACCATATCAGTAATTCTTTTCAATATACCAATTACTGGATAAATTAAATTTCTGTAAGAAGGATTTTAAATATTTAACAATAGCATTTTCATATATGGGAATGCACTCTTCTATGCAATATTAATTTTACTCTGAAACTGGCATTTTAAATATGAAGTGATAAAGGAGAAAAAGAAGGAGAAGAAAGAGGACAAGAGAGTTTTATACCACTTTGGCCTGTAAGAATTGAAATCATATTAATTTACCTCTCAATTCTCACCAGCAAAGCTTCCTCATGGCAGCAGATGGTGATTAATTCAGAAAGCCACCATGGCCAAAGTACAGAGAATAAGAGACTGCAGAGTGCTTATCCCTGAATAAGACACCTATATCAAACCTCTGCTGCCCAAGGCTCAGGGACCATTATAGAAGAGTGGACAGAAAGATTGTAAGAGCCAGAGGAAACAAAGTTTTCCAGATAGCCAGGAAGTTATTCATATGAAACATGTACAAGATCTATGCAAACTCAAGCCAGAAAAAAAATCCCAGCATAGAAGTGGGGCAGTGGGGAAGAAGCCTCAACCTTAACTGAGGAACTATTGGCAACCTATACTTGAGAAGGAGAGTTGGTTGTGACGCTAGATAGTTAACCAGGCAAACCAAAGGACATTTGGGGACACAAACTTGCCTCAATAGACCTTAATATATATGACAGGGTACACGAAATCCAGTGAGAAGGCTATTAGAGGGGTGCAGATAAGAGAGGGTGTCTAAATATGATCAAAAATATTGTATGAAATTTGTATATTTTCAGTTAAGAAATGCTTTCCTCAAGTTCAGAAAGTCTTTCCTTCTTGACGTCTTAACTGTAAAAAGAAAAAAAAAGAATTGAAATCAAAAGAGTCAACTTCAAAGAGTCAACTTCAAATATTGTTCTGTTTTGCTATTGTCTTCATATATGAAAAAAGGAAGTACACATGAATTCATGTGATGAACTGCCTTCTATTTCACTTTGTTTTTCAAATGTTTTATTGTACTGAAAATCTGAAGCCAGCAGCTTCATTATGAAGACTCTTTATGTAAATGTTTTCATCTAGTGCCAGGTCAATGATTCCACAGTGGAGCTCACGCATATGTAGAGGTACTTAATGAAAAGTGATGGCTCAAAAGATTTTTGAAAAAATTGCTAAGAGTGGTGGCCAGCACCTTTAATTCCAGGATTCAGGAGGATGAAGCAGGAAGATCTGAATTTAAAACCATCTGGGCCCTACAGAGTGAGATCCTGTCAAAAAAAAAAAAAAAAAAAAAAAAAAAGCTAAAGCTATCCTTACTGCAATTGCAACAAAGGGAGGAACTGAAGGAACAAGGAGAATCTGTAGTCTGAGAAACAGTTATTAAAGGGTTAGTGGAAAGAAAACTCTTGATTGAGGATATAAACTAATAAAAGAGAACTTTGTGACTGAGTTGTACTAGCAGGTTAAGAGGATAAAAATAGCAGTTTGTGAGTTTTTAAACATGTTTGTAATCTTTGTAAATTGTAACAATGCTTACACTTAGACTCAGATAAATTCACCCCTGTTAAAATTTATCCTCTGGGGCTGGAGAGATTGCTCCAGCAGTTAAGATCACTGACTGCTTTTGCCAAGGACCTGGGTTTGGTTCCCAGCACACACATGGCAGTTTTCAACCACCAATAACTAGTTTCAGGGTAGGACTCCCTCTTCTGACTTCCATGGGCATTTCACAACATGGGTGCACTTATATACATGCAGGCAATACTCTCATGCACACAAAAATAATAAAATGTTTTAATTATTTTGTATCACAAAAATAAGTTTCTGAATTAAACCTAACATTTCCAAAGTATGAACTATGTGCAAGGTGATGAGGAAGACTACAATTCCCCCTTATGCAGTAAAAAACACTATTCTTCACATATCACCCACAGTGTAAAAAATACATTCATCAGCACTTTAAAATTCTACAATTAGAACGGTACTTTAAAGGTGGCACAGAAGGCTAGATGAAAATAATTTAGTGTCAGAAAAGCCAAGTTTTTTAACAGAGGTGAAAATAAAAACATTGATTAATTTTTTTGATTTCTGGATTTAAGAAAACATTAAACATCTTGAATAAAGAAGTCAAAAAGCACCTCAGTTTCATGGGTAAGTACAAATAAAGCAAGCCACAACCACAACCAACACCAATCAGAGGGTGTTCCTTGTGGGCCCTTTCAGAAGACTGGTAGAAACTACATTTTTTAACCTGTTTTCATGTTTGTCCAAGATCTTTAGAGAACGAGAGAAAGAGGCAGGCACTGTATAAAAGAAGCTCTGATTTCTCAAGCTGATACCAACACCTCATAGGCAAGGACACTTACCAGTTTTGACATTTGATCTTCTGTGATGGACCAAGCAACAACCCTGCTCTTTTTGGATTATTATGATGCTACAAGCCCAAACCCCGATATCATGATGGAAACCCACTCCCATGTTCCCTACACATCTGTCTTCCTCCCCATCTTTTACACAGCTGTGTTCCTAACTGGAGTACTGGGGAACCTCATCCTCATGGGTGCCCTGCATTTCAAACGTGGCAACCGAAGATTGATCGACATCTTTATCATCAACCTGGCTGCCTCTGACTTCATTTTCCTTGTCACACTGCCTCTCTGGGTGGATAAGGAAGCCTCTCTGGGAGTATGGAGGACCGGCACTTTCCTCTGCAAAGGCAGCTCCTACGCAATTTCAGTGAACATGCACTGCAGCATCTTCTTGCTCACTTGCATGAGCCTGGATCGCTACCTGGCCATCATGTGCCCAGCCTTATCCAGGAGACTAAGGAAGAGAGACTGTGCCTACGGAGTCTGCGCCAGCGTCTGGCTCATCTCCTGCCTTTTGGGACTGCCCACTCTCCTGTCCAGGGAGCTCATTCACATGGAAGGTAAGCCATATTGCGCAGAGAAGAAGGCCACGTCACTAAAACTGGTATGGGCTCTGGTAGCGCTAATTGTCACCTTTTTTATTCCCCTGCTGAGCATTGTGACCTGCTACTGTTGCATCACAAGGAGGCTGTGTGCTCATTACCAGCAGTCAGGAAAACATAACAAAAAGCTGAGGAAATCCATAAAGATCGTCTTGATTGTAGTGGCCGCCTTTGTCTTCTCCTGGTTGCCCTTTAATACTTTCAAGTTTCTGGCCATTGTTTCAGGGTTGCAGTCAGAATTCCAGTTTTCCTCCACGACTTTTCAGCTGGGCATGGAGGTGAGTGGGCCCTTGGCATTTGCCAACAGCTGTGTCAACCCTCTAATTTACTATGCCTTCGACAGCTATATTCGCAGGGCCATTGTATGCTGGCTGTGCCCTTGCCTGAAGAACTATGACTTTGGAAGTAGCACTGAGACATCGGACAGTCACCTCTCTAAGGCTCTTTCCAATTTCATTCATGCAGAAGATTTTGTCAGGCGGAGGAAGAGGTCTGTGTCACTCTAATAGGGGCTATGACATTTCAAAAGGAATTTCCAAGAGGAGGTATGACTGTTGGTGCTCTTAGAAAGTCAGTTTTTGTCAGCAACAGAGAAAGAAGAAAAGTAACAAAGATAGGATTCATATTGCTTCCTAAATCCAAGGAAATGTTCATTTTTTTTAAAGATACAATGAAAAGTTCCTGTGTTATGGATATAATTAGGCAATTGATTGAAAACAGTAAAGTGACCTTACTTGCCCCTAATGTCAACCAAGAAAAATGCATTCCCCACTTGACCTTGAACTCAGAGATCAAGGCTCAAAGTGCTTTCTTCATACCAGTCAGGGCACTCTCAGGCCTTTCCTGTCAAGACCATCTGTACCCCTTTTCCTATTGGACT
Source organism: Nannospalax galili (assembly GCF_000622305.1). Lineage (NCBI taxonomy): Eukaryota > Metazoa > Chordata > Mammalia > Rodentia > Spalacidae > Nannospalax > Nannospalax galili. The sequence goes on along the minus strand of NW_008339470.1, from coordinate 112,671 downwards.
ACAAACTGGATGACATTTTGAAGATTCAACTTATTTTCATCTGGTGGGAAATATGGTGGGAATATAGGTAATAAAAAATATACCTGCACTCTGTAATTCATTGTTCCTGAGTTATTAAGACAGCTTCTGGCCTCTTCTTTAGAAGAGGTGATTTGTCCTCATCTTCCAGCATTATCTTTCACCTTATAACCATTCAAATAGTTTTGGACCAGCAGGAAAAGCCCATGAGGATAAAATCATTTTGTATTATGTCTATGGTTTGGGATTTAGCTGGTCTTCTGCAATGTTTTAACAAGCAAGAATAGTGTAAGGTTTGACCTTTGCCTTGTAAGAAACTTTGAAAGAAAATGCATCTCATTATAATACTACAGTAACTGCTTTTTAAAAGGATTTTAATATGCTGTTTGTTTTCATTGCCTTTATAAATTAGGATTTGATCTTGTTGTAATCACGTTTTTAATGACCTGTCTCCTAGTTATTAAATGAAAATATTATGACTAATGTAATTGGAACTTCACTGCTTAAGTTCACCCCATGCAGATTATCATTTACTGTTCTAATTAAAATGTTAGTGCTACACATTCCTTTAACAGTTCTTTTGCTTGTTGTATATAAATTTAATATGACATCTAATACTACAAGGGACACAGAATGCTCTGTATCCAAAGTAAAACATCTGTAACAAAAATGGTATTAATGTATACGTAGTAAAAATGCATATTTTCAAAACTCAGAGACTTCGATGAATTCCCTTACCTAATACAATATTTATTATATCAGCGTGGAATCTATATTCCTCCTAAAGACTTTAGAATGAAAACATGTAATCTATAACAACCAAAGTTTACAGCTGCAAATGTACTTTTGTAAACAGATAAACAGTAGGTTAACTTTTTATCCCCACTGTTGAGCCAAAGAAATCATCATTTTACTTCTAAATGTTATACTAAGAAATAGGAAAAAAAACCATTATTTTCAGAGACTAGGTCATTTAATTACATCCCATGTATCTTTTGCTTCAATAGAAATCTCAAATATTAGACATGTTCTTATAACATACCTATTTAGCAGGTGAAAATACACATCTTGGTTTTACAAATTTTTCAATTTATTTTTTCTTTACACTGTTATTATATAAAATGTAATTTCTTTGGCTCA
>NW_008339470.1:95957-111398 GCF_000622305.1 Nannospalax galili | reverse complement strand
TATTATATAAAATGTAATTTCCTTATATATAAAGCATTCCATTTTATATTAAAGTATTAACATAAATAGCAAAATTATTAACAGCTTTTTACTATATTTTCATAATAACAATAAAGCTTTTTGGAAAATGTCAAAATTGAATTAAAGTTAAGTGAATAACCAGTTGAGATAGCCCTTGGAAAATAAGAAAACCTAGTCATAAGTTCAGGCATTGTTCTTAATCGGGCATCAACTATTCTGAGGGCTAGTATCATAATAGAATAAGACAGCACACATTGCCAAAACTTTTCAGAAGATTAATCTGAAATCCTAACACATTATATCTTTCAACTTGCATCCAAGGTTATAAAAACAAAATAAAATTTAAGAATTTAAATTAAATGTATATATAAATCACTTCATATAACATTTTTATTTTCATTTGCTTAATGTTAAGCTCTTCTAAGTCTTTAACAACAAATCCAAAAGGATACTATCTCCAAAGCATCTGAAGTAGTTTTTCTTGAATTTGCAACCCCCAAAGTCCTCTATTAAGCCCTAAGTAGGCAAAGTGTTGTCTGATGATCAGTGATTGGTTTTCAAATAAATTAATCAAGGTATACATAGTCACAAACACATATTATTCCATACAGTCCATATTGAAAGATTCAAACTAACCTGGTACTTCTTGAGCATTCTGCATCCTGTCCATTCTAACAGGTCAAAATCACTCCTGTCATGAACGTAAGTTATAATGATGGTCTTTAAGGAAAGCTTTGTGTGTGACTGAGAGTGATCCATCACTAGGGGTCACAAGTTAATTTCTAAAAGAAATGAAAAAGCACAGTATGATGGTAAGGTGAGTGAAAGAAATCTTGCTCTATGATTCATTTTAACTCCTCAAATCACTCCCCTTCTTGCTAGCAATCTCAGAAGTGCGAAATGACTTGTCTAGTGTGCCTGCCCCAGAAAAAGAGTAATTCTCCATTATTCTAAAGAACTCATTCACAAAAGTCAAGAAATACTAAAATAATTATAGTTTTACTTTTAAACTCGTGCTACTGGTGTAGCTCACTAGCAAGTCAATGGCTGTAGCTTCCTCCAAAGCCAGAGGGCCATCCTAACTACCAAAGTATTTGCAGTTACTGACTGTTCTGAGTTCCTTTGTCTTCATAGATGGGAGTTGAATTTTCTTCTGCAAATGCCTGTGATCATGTGAAGTTGCTGCTTCTAATTCAACATTTTTTTTAGGTTTTTCTCAATTCAATTCCAAGAGAAAGAAATTGTGACTAGAATTTACATATGGTTGTCTAAAGGGAAAGAACATTCAGTGTTGTGATGTATATACAAATATAAAATTCTATCTTATGGTAAGATACGCTCACCACTTGGGTTATCTTGCTCATTCCCATAATAGAACTGCTGTATTTGATAGATGAGAATTGTGTCCTAAAATTTCACTACAGTAACAACAACAAAAAAATCCTACTTTAAATAATGTAGTCTACCAAACTTTTAAAGGGTCTTAGGACACAACGAACTGTCAATTTTCATAAAGGGTCCACTTATTAATCTAGCAATTAGTTTTTAGATATTGTTAAATGAAAAAAAAAATCTTGGTTCTTATTTGGGCAAAGGTACCTTAAAGTTAGATTGAAACTTTTTGAGTTGACGACACGCGTTAAGTTGAACTGTAATTCAGTTAGACAAGTGATCAATTTAGAAGATGTATAACACAAAGTTCATCTTACTTTTATGATTTTTTGCATAACTTTAAAGGACTAGGTTTCTTGGAGATTTTCCTTATTTTTTAATTAAGAAGATTTAATAATTAACTAATTTCCTATCAATTCTATGCTAAGAATTAAGCTTGATCATTAATATTATATTTGTCAACCTTAATAAGATAGTTAAGATTTTTGTTAGTGTTAATCAATTCTGATTAGGAAAAAATTACTTTTATCTCACTGTTCATTCAAAGTAAAGTATAAAAGTGTTCTCCTATATTTGTGATCCGTATTCTATGAATGTATTCTTGCATTTGTTCTGAATTATATATAAGGCATGGAGATATAAATTATTTGATCGAAATTTATATATCAATAAAGACTGGGTGGTTTTTGTTAGTCTTCAGCTTGCTCTTCAATTTTGTTCTGACCCTTATAAAGTGTATAGTTCCTATGCACTTAATGACTGTCAATTGTTAAACCTTCACATATCCCTAACTTTCCAATTCCAAACTAACATATAATTTACTCCATACAAATCTAGTAAAGTGTAAAATTTCCAGGAGACGCCCTGACGTTTAGGAAACAAAGATGAATTGAGATGTCAGTTCTAAGTGTTTGGCCCAACTTTCTAGTTAAGTGACTCACCTCTCATCACAAAGAATATGTCAGTGTTTTGAATTTATGCTTTCTATGCCATAGGTCTTTGAAACTATTTGAAAACAGTCAAATCACATGCACTAAACTTAATGCAAAGTGTTTATTGTAGATAATGTGTTATGCCAGTTATGTTCATTAAACTTTATTGTTGGTGCTGGAGTGGTTAAGAGCACTGACTGCTCTTGCAGAGGACCCAGGTTTGATTCTCGGCAGCTACATGGCAGCTAACAACCATCCCTAACTCCAGTTCCAGAGAATCCAATGCCCTCTTCTAACTTCTGTGGACATTGCACAACACGAGAGCACTTACACACAAGCAGGTAATACACTCGTATATATAAAATGAAAGCGTAATAAATAAAACATTTTTAAATCTTCTTTTTGTAATATGTGCTTTCTAAACCAGACATATTGCCATCAGTCACACCACTCACAAAACTGTTTCTTTCTTACATACACATCCATACTTAAATATACAAACACAGGGTACAACCACAGTTTATAAGCATTATTAAATTTTGTTTCCATTATTAAGGATAATCCTCTGGTTTCTCTTCAGACCAAACAAATCTTTCACCTTTTACTAATATTCAGGACTAAATACTTGAATATAATAACTATTTTCTATTTACTTGATAAAATACATAATGCAAGAAGACTATAAAACAAAGCAAAGAACATAGTAAATGCAAAACAAAAAATGGTATATGTAAATATCTCAACATTTATATGAAAAACACAAGTGGTTTTAAATGTCCTAGTAACAGTTTAAACAAATAACCTGCTGTACAATTCATCTATTACCCACATGGCTGTCATCTATCTGGGGCTTTATTAGACTCCAGTACTTAAAGATGCTGAAGTAGGACTTACTTCTTCATGAAGTTCTCTATTCACAAAGCTACTTATTTTTTTTTGTGATCAGAGAGTGAAGTATTAACACTCAAGAAGAGTCTGACATAATAAGATCACAAGTCAAAGAATTTTCTTTGTCTTTTCCAATGTTGAGGAAAAAACACACTTCATTCATATAGAAGTCATTGCCCGTGTCCATAGGGACTTCCTGAGTGCTGTAGAATTTCCTTAAGGAAGTGTTTATGTCTCTGTCCTTAAAGCTTTTTTAGACTCAGTAGATCGTTTTTAAACACAGGAACACATCTTGACCAGTACCGCGTTTAAGATTTTTACAAATAACTAACTGAAGAAAGTATACAAAGCAAAGAACACAGCTCTGAAGATCTGCCAGACTCGGTGATTTGCTAAGATGCCCTCTCACTTGCCCTCAGCTTCAAGCAAAAGCAAAACCTGACTACTCAGGCAGAGAAGTAATAAATAGAAATGAAACTTGGCCTGTGGTTTCATTTTTGAAGCAAAAACACAAATTCACAGGGCATGAGGAAGATGGAAAGGGTTACTTTATTTGTAATGGAAAAGGTGTTCATGAAATGCAGACCTGATTTGTACTTTAGTAAAAACAGATTAAAATCAGAGAAATTGGTAGAGTATTGAAAAAGGATCACTGAGGAACTGCATGATGTTCTCAGTCACCAGGATTTAATATCATAGTCATTTTTTTCCTCTAAAACAAAAATGCTGTCCATAATCTTATGAAAATTTTCATAGCAATAATTAAAGATGACCAAAGTAAAGTCACAAAGCACAGTTTTACCTACAAAATTGTCAAACATTTATACATTACCTACTGTTTTTGACCAGGACTGCAGCTGTACAGTATGAGGGAAGATTACTGAGTCTTATCTCATTAAACTTTCTAAATGCAATTTAGAAATCTATACCAAAAACAAATCTACAAATCTCAGTATTTGACCTTGAGAAATAAATATGGGTATGTACAAAGATATTTGTATATGTGTTTTTATTGCATCATTGTTTAAGTAGGAAAAACAAAATAACCCACATATCCATAATTTACTGAATAATCTCTATGTATGCCCTTACAATTGAATACTGTGAAATCACTAAAAATATTCTGAGGCCTCTATCACCTTAAACAATACTCAATTGCTTAACAGCAATAGTTTGGGAAGTGCTACATATTTAAATTTTTAAATGATGGTAGCTTATGCAGAATTTGTCAGGCTTTTATTTCACCTCAACTTCCTCAGCACATTAGCTGACAAGTCTTACGGTTCCATGGCTATCCACCAGCAAGGGAGAGAGAGCTCTCCTAATCCTGGGGCAGGACTGAGGTCTAAAGAAATGCTTCTTCATATTTGAAAACCCCATGTCTTTCTCTGACCCAAATAAAACAATTAGAACTAAAACACTATTTATTCAAATTAAAAAGAATTCTTACAAATGTTAAATATTAAAAGCTCATATTTCTATTTATTGATTTCTTTTACATCTGACATATTGTAACTGTAAAAGACAAAGTATCCATTTTATCCAACATTGCTTAGTGACAATCTTATCCCTCTTAAATTTCTTGAACATTCTATCTCTCCTATGACGGAAAAAATATAGATGAAATGGTAACTTTTCTCTGACTCACTTCAAATCTTTTTCCATATAACAGATGTATTGTTTAAATGGAAGACTTTTCTAGATATGAATTCATTATGACTGTGCTACACAATAAGAGTGATGTGGTAGTGCTTCCAGCTATGACCAGGGTATTGTACATCTTTCCGCTAATTTCAGGCTTGGATTCCAAGTTATATATGACTTAGGTAACAGACAGGGAGTGGTATTATAGAGATAAACTTCATAAAGCCTATAGACACCATAGTGGAAATAATGCCTTGCTTACATTTCCTAAAAGGAAAGAAAATTATGAATTATATTTGATTTTTTGCTGAGAACAATGAGTATATTTATTTAGCTTTAATGTTTTTGCAGAAAATATATGTGAAAAGACAAAGTAGCCCCATGGATCTATGTCTTTCCTTAGGAGCTTCTATAAGGTTTTAGCTGGTTGATTAATACAGATGGATATAGATGTACAGTTAATTCATACACTATATAGAGAGGAGGGAAACACTTAAGACTCTCCTGAGCCATAGTCATGTTCTGAAGACAGAAGATGCTAGCCAAAAACAAGAATTTCTCTCTTCAGTTTTTCTGGGCTTTGATGTTTTAGACAACCAAGGGCAGAATAGTCTACAAATATAGATCTGTAAATTTTTGAAATATTCCATCAAGCAGAGAAAAATTCTGAATATTACAAATAATTTATGTCTCTAAGTAGAAAAAATATGAATTCTTCCTTCTTTCCTATAATTCTGGTGCTTGACCACACTGCCTCTGGAATCATCAACTCTGATCTGAGTTGGGTAGAAACAGGAGGACAAAGAAATGTCTGGGAGGTGGGGAGCAACATCATTGTTGCAGATTGTCTATTTTGATTCCTACTCTGTGAAGCGGAATGCTAGAAATACCACTGGCCAAAGTTAAAATGAAGAATTCTAACAAATGTTAAATGTGAAAAGTTCACATTTCTACTTCTTTACTGATGTTTAGTCAAGCAAACCCTAAAAGTCTGGGTAACCATAAATGCTAGTGCAAGCAGGCAAAATCCCAGAGAAAGCCGGGTGTAGTGGCACACACCATTAAGCCCAGCACTAGGAAAGCAGAGGCAAGAGGATCTCTGTGAGATTGAGACCAGCCTGGGATGGTCTACATAACAAATTCCAAGCGACTCAGCTACACTGAGACCCTGTCTCAAAAAACAAACAAATAAACAAACAAAAGAGAGACTCTTAGAGAAAAATCCATGTCTCTGAGCTGGTGAGGAAGGGGTTGGATGTGACTCCTCCCCCTTTCCTATCCTCCCACCTTGCACAACACTGCTGAAAGCAGCCACTGAAAGTGGATCACTTCAACCACTGGCCCATCTTCAGACAATTTTTTCTGTTTAATTCTAATTTTTCTTGTAACTATTTCTGGTTTTTTTTGTCTGTCTGTCTTCTTTCCGTTAGGGTCAAAACATTAGTGGTTTTTAAGATGTCAAATGGATATTTTTCTGTCCCTCATTCTATATGCAAAACACAGAAAATGAGAAACAAGAAATGGCTCATGTTCTTAGGAACAACATATTTTAAAACTTCAGTGTCAGAATCAAGTTAAATTCAGACTTAAATTCAGTTATATTTAATGTGCCAAATTTCAATTGGAAATTGGATTCTCTGCAATTTAAATTTTGCAGCAACTATTGATCCTAAAACAGGCAGATCACAGTGTATAAGATAGAATTAAAGCACATTTATATAAATTGTTACGGATTATAGCACAAACATTGTTCTCAAAGGAATTGTTAGGATGCACTCATTTTTCAATTGAGAGAACTAATAAATGAAGAAATACTCAGAAAGCAAAATTGCCTGTGTGCTCTTTTTCTTAAAAATAATTCAGATAGTACTATAGATATACTGACAGGTTGTTAGAAAGTGATATATGGCAGTCTAGTTGGTAATAGCCACAGTCTTGAGTGCTCAGAATACCCCACCAAGCTGTGTCCCCACACATTCCCCATTTACTCTTGTATCATTCAACATCAAGTAGCTAGAAAGCTAACACCTTACATATAAGAGACCTTTGGAATCCAGGCTCCTGTGCTGAGAACTGTGCCCACTGGGTCTGGATGGTGTAGTATGGATCCCACATGCAGTCAATGATGGAAATTCAAGTTTCCATCTTTTGGACACTGTTGCTTGACCTAGCATCCATTCTCACACGTTTTACCAATAGTTAAGGACTCCCTGATTCTCGCTCTCAGGCCTACACTTTTCAATGTTGTTCGTGTGCTTTGGCAAAAGATTAATCTTTTCTAATCCCCATAATAAAGATTCAGTAGATTTCAGGTTCTCTGTGCTTCCATACCATAGTCACAGTCACCATAGGGAGAGCATGTGAGATGCCAGGACATCTAACCCTAACCCTAACGTTCTCACTGCACCACTCTGAAATTTGTAGCCAATTCATTGACAACAAATAAGACAGTCTTAAAGTTTAAATGGCTCACTGAAAAAAAATTAAGCAACTCAAAACAAAATATAAAATCCCTGCTGGCATGGCTAAGGCTATGATGAACCAGTCCTGAGGTCCTCCCTACTCCTAGGAATTCCAAGCATCTAACACTTCAAAATACTAGATTTTTGTGTTATCTTATTTTTACTTGCAACTTGAAGGGTCAGCCTTAGGTTAGTTATACTACAGAGTAAAAGTTCCTAAAATATGTTCTGAACAGCACAAATTAGAAGAGAAGCTAATAGTTATAGTCCTCGAGAAGCATTATTGAATAAAGTTAAACAGAGAGATTAGGATCATCGAACAGAGGATTTATGGTGTGTTCAAAATATAAATTTCATTGTTTATTATTAGTCAGTCCTTTAAGATTTTATCCAGTAGCATAATTTTCCTTAGAAGATCTACTAACTTTTCTGTAGGTTTTCTGGGAAGAACTTTGAACCAGAAAACACAATGTCAGTTCTGAAATGACAGACCAGCTTATGCTCTTTCCCTCCCCTCAGCACTCACCAACTCACCAGCTACTCAAGGAAAAGTGGTATACTATTACAGTGTTGTTTTTAGTAAATTGAAATAGACAGTGCTCATCTATACTTAAATTTAAAATGAATAGTAATTTTTTTTAGAATATCCAAAAGATTGTTCGGGACATACTGATAACAAAAGAGCTCATTGCTCATCTGAAATTCAAATTTAACTGAGCATTTTATTTGACAATCCTATGTAAGGACAAGGAGGAAAAGTAAGAGAGTTTATAATTCTTTCTATGGTGAGCAGTACATCAATGGGACCCCTCCGGTGTCAACTCTCAAGCCTTGAGTACAACTTCACATTGTCTGAGGATGTCCATCCTTTACCTACAGGCTCTCCAGATGAGAAGCTTTCTGCCAGTCATCATCCCCCACAGGCCACACTTTGACCCTAGGAAACAGCAAGGCTTCACCTGGATGGAGCAACAGAGTTTCTATCTTGGTTGTCAAAGTGCTGATGAGGTGATTTTTCTCATTGACATTTCTCAGGAGGAAATTATCCATCCCCAGTGTCCCTAACTTACTGGAAGCATACTACTCTTCCTGCCCAGAGTCACAATGAGGCAACTGCTTGCTGAACTTTGTATAGGAAGTAGTGACTTTCTCAAGTAGAAAAGACCAGACCCCTATAACACAGTAACTGATCATTCCTGAGGCCTTCTCAGAAAATCTTTCTTCTCTAAAGGGCTCCAAGAGTTATAGAATATGTTCCCAGAAATTATACTTGCTCCATCTGTATACTGTGATTTAGCAGCCTGCTTGGGTATTTTGCATTTATTTTATCTGAATGTCTAGTTGAAACTTCAGTTTAACATTCTGTTATATAGGTTTCTTTTCTGGGAAAATTCTCAGAACTTTTAATATAGCAGGTCTAAAGTAAACCTGGGGGAAGAGCTGGACTGCATTCTCCCGGGCTGGCTGTTACATGCATGGCCTCTACTCTTGAATATTTATTTAAAATACCTTTCCTATTTAAAAGATGGAAGGAATTTTAGGGTGCTGAATTTTTATAGGATTCCTGGTGAAACCACAGTTCTCAAAAAATACCTCAAAAAATTTGTGCAGGAATTAAAGCTTTTTAAAATTATTCTATTCTTCCCATTCATTCTATAAAACCTCTCTCATCAACAACTTTGCCTCTCAGGCTTCTAAGTAGTTTCATGGGTCAAGTCTTTGGACAGAGACAATATTAAGCCAGAGAAATCAAAGTTGTATGTTTTGTGGAACCTAGCACCTGCAGGAACTATGAGTTCTATGGCACTTTCATAAGGAACATTTAAGAGACCTTAGTTTTTATGTGTGATAGGAGGACGTTGGACATAACTGACAAATTTGCAAGGACTATATAGATGCTACATTGACTTTATACCTCAAGTTAAATTTAAGAATTAAAATAACCCTTTTTTTAAGGAGTAGTGGCACAATGAAGGTGGAGATGCTTTATGGTAGATTCATAAGCAAAATTTTATAATATTATAAGAGAGTAAAAGGCTAAGACTTCTAATTACAATGGAAGCCATTTTAAGACAGTAGACCCTCTAGGTAAACAGAGACTTTGATGTCTCTCACGTAGCTGGACCACCTTCAACAGTCCAGTCCAGGGTCTATAAGGTTTGCATTCAAGACACCTCACAATTTGGACAATCCATCACTCACATCCAGTAATTCGTTTTCTTGTCTCTCTCTCTCTCTCTCTCTCTCTCTCTCTCTCTCTCTCTCCCTCCATCCTCCCTATCTCCTCTTTTCTCAATTTCTCAGTCTCTCTAAATCTCTGAATCCTCTCAGTGTCTCTTTCCTTCTCTCCCTTCCTCCTATCCTTTATTCCTGCCTCCATAGATGGTTTTCCAAAATAAAAATTATTTTAGAAAGGGTTTTCTAGAGTACAAAAGCCTGGGGTTCATGAAAATGCGAGCTCCTACACTATTTTCAAGTGGAAGAACAATTTGCAACCCCACAGAGGAGTGAGCAGTCTTCTTTTCAGATCCCTAGAGAAAACTGCCACGTAGAAACAGCCCATAGGAGGACTTCAGGGGAAGAGGTGTGTTCGAAGTCAGTTCAAGGCATGGAATACCGGCACTCTTTCCAAGCAGTTCTCTTATCATCCTCTGTGCACTGAAAATGCATCTTTAGTGAGGAGAAACCAGAAGTAGAAAATTCTTCCACCAATGTACACCTCAAATGATGCCGATTTTCTGAAGTGGGAGAAGTGGGAGTATAGCACTTGTCTAAAATGATTCCTTAAATATACTTCTCTACCAGAGATTAAGATACCAGAAAAGAGTTCTAAGAGTTTGTGACTTGTTATTCTGGTAATGAACTGCATGGGACTGATTTTTCTTGGGATACATTCAATGTAAAGATATTTACACCATGGCTAAACTGCTAGACACAAAACTGAGAGGAAGGCAACTCTTGAGCCCTCTCTTAAACGCACACCATCATTTCCAAAGGCCACTGGCATCAAGTTGGCAAGGTCTTGCCATAGAGCTACTTGAATCTGAAAATCTTAATGGTAGCTGTGCTCTATCCAGTATTTTTCTCCATTTAAAAATTCTAATTGACTTTTTTAACACCATCTTCCCAAAAGAACAAACTGAATCTTCTGCAAATTCTAATCTGGCTTAGCAAATTATACAGCAACAACTTCCACTCTTGTATACTCAATAGATGTGACTAATCAGCTGTTCCAGTTCCTGGAAATTGTAAAATATGGTAGTCAGATGATCTGTCAATAGATTCACTGTTAGGAATCAAAATCTGCTTCCTTCCATGTTTACTTTCTCCAGGACTTTAAAACTAATAGTAATGTAGATCATGAAAGCTTTGTGAGAGTCTCACAATAAATTATGGCCCCATAATTAATCTCCCAGTGTTACTAATAAACCACCCTTCTCATTCTTATCTGTTTCTGTTCATCTTTTAACATCCCTGTACAGAAAAGCAGTCATAATTAGCATTCCTCCTTCAGGTAGGCCATACTGCTTACTGTAAATACTTTCTAAAATACTTTGTCTTCTTAGAGGCTTAGGGTTTACAACCTAAGCTGGAGTCTGTCTACTTCCTGGTGAGATTGGGGTTCAGCTGGGGCAGGAAGTGTATCAGGGTGTCATCCTTGCTTACCTTAGGCTTTAATACTAATCAAGGCAACTTTCTTGATACACAAAAGCAGTAACTTCCCAAAACAATCTAAGATACTTAAATTTTCTAAAAGCCTTGTCATACACAATGTGTAATAGACAATTGGTTTCAGAGGAGAATACGGGCAATTAGATGACATTAATTTTATCTTTCATTCATTTGTTCATAAATATAAATCATTATGGAACCAATCATTAGCAAGACACCACTTATAGGCATTGTTTGTAGGCTAGCTCTAAACTTTAGAAAATCTTTAAATCCAGCAGCTCACCATACATATTAACCCAGGTTCAATCTGAAACTGATAGGATCTGGGTGAATGGAACATAGATCTGATCCAGTTTAAATCAGATAATCTTATAATCTTGCAACATCCTTACTGTGTGTATTAATTACTAAAGTGTATAAACATGATGCTACATAATCTAAATATTTTGGTCTTAGATATTTTAAAGAATTTCCATAAATGGAAAATAAGTATTCATAATAAAATCCTGTCTGTTCACTTGATTTAAATTGTTTTGTCCAAATAGTTCTTCTTTCTCCTCCTCCCCCCTCCTCCTCCCCCTCCTCCTTCTTCTCTGTCCTATATATGGGGCCACAGAAGTTTCTCCACTTTAAAGCTTCCTTTTCTACTACTTTCAATCACCCTCCTAATTTCCAGAGTTCCTGTGTTCAGAGCTTCATTCAATCCAGGCTTGTAGAGTGAAATCTAGCAAATAAGAAAGAAAACTCATGGAATTGGGTTTGTAACTAAATAAGTACAAAACGCTGTAGGAATGTTTTCTTTCTAGAGGATATACATACACAAAAATAACAAAGTTGCCAAGTACCAAAAATCTTTCACTCTTCTTACATGAAAATCTACCTCCTTTATAAAAAGTGATTGTTTCCAGAATTGGTTTTCAAAAGTAGTTTAAATTTGAGTTTCATTTAGAATTATTCAACAAAAAAAATTATATTTTGTTTTTCTCCTGTGACCTAAGTTATTTAACTGTAAAATAGTCTAAGCATTTAAACAAAAAGAACAGGTGTAGTTTAATAAATACACAAACAACAGAGGATAAAACACAAGTCAAGGGTTATGAGAATAGTCATCAAAGCAAAGCTTATCTTGGGGGTAAGAGGAAATCAACTGCAGCCTAAGCAAAAAGAGATTTCTAAAATTGAACCTGTTGTCTAGAAGGTGACTGATAATTAGAAGGGTAAACACATCTGCCTTCATCTGTTCAAAACACCTTGACTTTATGTGTGATCATACAGAAACCTACCTTCACTGGTAAAAGCACGAATTGCTGCATTTTATATTTAAACTAAAATTAATACTTTGGTATTTCAAAAAAGTTCAAAGGAACCCAGAAAGCCAAGTAAGAGGTAAAGACAGAAAAGGAGAAGGAAGCCAGATGCATGTGTATATTTCTGGAAGGAGGGTTTCAGAAGGCTTTTTCTGGAACCTCTTCAACTATAGAGAAGGCAAAGCCAGCCTGAGCATAGCGTGCCATTCTTGAAGGGTCCTCAGGGTGACTCATTTGTTTTATCATTTCTCATGAAAGTGAGAGGTGGTGGCCATCACTGGAGAGCAAAGTGTGACTTGGTGACTGATCTCATTACTGAACAGAGGAAAGCAATCACACGCAAGGATCAGAATCTGCCCACTCCTAGACAAGCACAGCAGCTTTGTAGAAAAGGAATCATTTCCACCCAAGAAGACAGGTGTCAAATGAAAACACAGAAAAGAATAAACATCATTTTTAAAACTGTGACACTAGTAATGAATAATCAGGATTTTTCCTTACTGCTGAATTGATCACTATTTTGTATTTTTAAAATTCTCCTTTTCAAAATGTGTCACCCTACTTTTAATGGTCAAAGAAATCCATGTAGTTTACTTCTCAAGCAGGTACAATTTTAATAAGATGATAAGGCAAAATGTCACCTGCCCACCCAAGGGGTTGCTGGAACTCAGAAAATAACATTCAAGTATGTCACTGTGGCACACTGACTACTTTGAGCTAGAGACTTGGAAGACCGAAGCAGCCTCAGAACAGTCTCCAAGCTCCTGCCCTCTTGTCCTCAACCTTCTTTCTCCCACAAAGCACAGAGAACAACTTTTTCTGAAATGTCCTCAACTGCCAAAATTAAGACTCTCCAAAATGTACCCTATTTTCCTCCACAGAAATTTCCTCAGTGCTGAAGAAGATAGCTTGCATCACAGAAAAGATGACAGATATACCAAACTCAGGCAGGCTTTGTCACAGACTCTTGTCGTCTTCTGAGAGCTGCTCTGAGACAACTGGTCCGTATAACAAGACAACCTTAATTTGGTGTTCATTGTCTGGACCTCACAGAAGCTCTAAGTTTCTATTCCTTTCTCTAGCTCAGGATGCTTAAGTGTAGTCATAAACTGTTCTTCAAATACCATGTTTTGTGGGACTTCTGGGTGTGTGTACATAATTCAAATGGTTTTTCTCACGTCAGTCTGTCTACTGTCATTTTATTCAGACTGATTTCTTGAAATGTCTTCCTCAGAGTTGAGGCAGGAACTCATAAGTACCCTAGGGAAATAATAGAGAAGTCAGGGTTTCCCTCTCTCCCAGGGCAGTGAGACATGAGTTCAGGCTGGATGAACTTCAGAGACAGACACTGATGCTGTTCCCTGTACATTTTGGAAGAGCAACAGATTTTGTGGTCCACTTCCTGGGGTAGAGTGGATAAAGGTACTTCACCAAACACTTTATAAGCATATCTATTTTCTACCTAAAAAAGTGGGGGAAAGTGGTTATTATCCAGTTTTAGAGATGAGAAGATCAAGATGTCAAGTTCATAGAACAGTGGAGAAAAATTGGCAGAATTCAGACGGACTGCATTGCCACTCTGCAGCCTGAGAGCTTCTGAGGCACATTTGTCTTCTTTGTGGCTAATAAAATATTTGCATTACTCAGTAACTAAAACATGAGGACATATTGTCTCAACTTACCCTCCTCAGGGTACTGCAAGGCTGTTTTATCCTTCAGCTTATTACTCAGGTGAGAAAAATGAGTTTCAGGGAGTTCTCAAAATCACTCATGCAGGAAGTGATCCAGCCACCACCAGAAAGCTAATGCCTTCAAATTCTCTGCATGCTCAGTTTTCCCTCTTGCCTCACATGTCTGCTTTTTATGATTTGTGAGACAGCATGAGGGTCCCATAAACTTTTGCACCTAGCCGGAGTCAGAGCTTTTAGCTCATTGGCCTTACAGTTTCTTATCTCCAAAAGACTTTCTTTTAGCGTTTTAGCATTTGAATCTTTCATCAGTCATTTGCATTTTCATATAACAAAAGATCCGATGTGTGTGGTTTTAGAATAAACCTTATTTTTTAGAAAAATGTTAGGTGTACAGCAGAATCAAGCAGAGGTTAGAGGGGTTTCCCACATTCCCTTGCTTCCGTGCATGCATGCCTCCCCACTGTAAACATCCCCACCAGTATAGTACGTTTGTTGTGACTGATAAACTTACATCATCATATCCTTAACCCTTGGGCTGCACACAGAAACTTAGGATTCACTTTTGGTGTTCTGTGGATTTGGACAAATGTATAATGCTCTGCCACAACATGATAGCAGCAGACAATATAGTAAAAACCCTTTATATTCTTCCTGTTCAACTCCTTTACCCCACAACCATTGGCCTTTATCACTGTGAAAGGAATTAATAATACCTGAGAAACGAACATTACAACAGCAAGCTTATACCCACTATAGTATCTGTAACTTGGTGGTGGAGGCAAGAGGATCATTTGAGGCCTATTTGGAGGCCAGCTTGGGCATTCTAGCAGACTCCATCTCACAATAAATAGAGAGAGGGGAGAGAGAGAGAGAGAGAGAGAGAGAGAGAGAGAGAGAAGAGAAAGAAGAACATTTAGTATTTAAGGTATCGTGCAAGGTAATGTAAATGGGACAACAGAAGACCTAAATAAAAACTATCAACTTTATAAATGAGTTAAAGGCATGCTTTCTCTGTCCCATCCATCCCCGCATTTGGCTGAGGATATAACTCAGTGACCTCCAGACATGTTTTAAGAGTGGTAACCTATGTCGAGAGAAAAGCTTATATTAACACACATGAAAAAATAACCACAAAATTAGAATGAATTTATGTTGTAATGTAGAGTTTGCTGTTTTAATGAAAGAAATTAGTTAATAAAAGTTTTATATGCACCTTACTCTACCTTGGCTGTTTAGAAATAAAAGGAAATAAAAGGAAGACAGAATCTAGTTTTCCCTAGTCTCTGTACTAAAATACATCTTACATAGTGAGTGCAAGAGCTTACAGGGCAAAGGGCAAGTGTGCAGAGCTTCTTGGGTTTTTTAACTTTTTTTTCTAACTACCTTTGTGCTCTGTGACATCATATTGGGAACCTGAAACTGGATATGGGGG
>NW_008339470.1:66228-95823 GCF_000622305.1 Nannospalax galili | reverse complement strand
ACACTGACAGATACTACAAATCAGTGTTTTTGTTTGTTTTTGTTGAGAGCAAATTTTTTCAGTTACTACTACTGCTGATAGGAAAAAAAACATACAAGATATAAACTAGATGGGATTTTTTTCTCTTAATAATTGCTTGAGATTGTTTGGATTTTATAAAATCCAATATTTTATGAAATCCACAATCTTTTCTTGTAAGACAGGGTCTCATGTAATGCCTGCTGGCCTTGAAGTTGCTATGTAGCTGAAAATAACCCTGAATGACTGATACTCCTGCTTCCTCCACCTCCAGAGTGCTGGGATTATAGGCATGTACCACTGTGTCTGACTTCCAGAATCTTTCTAAAAAAAAAAAATACATTGCACCACAAAAAGAAAAAAAACCCTTATACCCTGGCAAATGAACAATATTACAATAAAAAGGTCACAATAGAGAAAAATAAGCACACATAGGAGATTAATTTTCATTTCTCACAAAGCGTGTTAGTAGAGAAAAAACTAAGGAATTCAATGTGATATGTAAAAAGCATCATTTGCCAGTTAACAAAATATAAAGTTAAATGTCCAAGAAGTATAAGAAAAATGCTCGGTCTTGTGCATAATGATGAGATGAAAATTTTTTTAATTATAATGGTAAAATTGTAATGTGAGGATTGTAATATTTAGGATTGCCATGAAGCTACTGTCAGATGGTGTTCAATTACCCAGGACAGTACTGGAATTTTAAAATCACAATGTCCTTTCAGTTCCACTTCTAGGAATTTGTCTTATTTCATATTTTCATTACAACAAACAGATGTGCATGATCACAGTGGCATTGCTTGTCTGCTAGTTATGCACTGAAAAAAGCAGAAAACCAACCATTAACGGCCATTATTATCTCAGAGTTTCCCCATCTTAGCCACGGAGAGCAGGCTGTAGCTGGCATGTAGCAGAGGCTGCAGTCATTTGAGCTCTGGCTGGTGCAAGGTCCAATTCCAGTGTGACTCACTCACAGGTTGCCAAGGTGCTGATCTAAGTCCTCATCCTTCAGACCTCTCAGTATGACTGTTAGAGAATCCCCGTGACACCCTAACTGCCAACTACCAGAGAGAGTGATCCCAGATACCGTAAGGCAGAAGCCACCAGGCTTTCGTGGTTCAGTCCTGGAAGCCTCATGCAACCATTTCTGCCGTGGCATCTTACATGGGTCAACCCAACTCAACCAGGGAAGGGAATAGAAAAGAAAGCAAATGCCAGAAGATAAGGCTCAGAAGAGGCTATCTTTTGTAACTGCCTGCCACAGTTATAAAGAACAAAAAATGAAATAAAAATGAGAAGAAAAAAGAAAAAAAAGTGGCTTAATGTATATCAAAGTCCATTATTAAGGAAACAGTTAAATAAAGTTTTTAAGTTACATGAAATGTTAAAGATCCATTAACAGAAAACAACTTAATATATGTTGTTCAAAACATAAAGCATGCAAAGCATATGTTCTTATAAGTTTCCTCCAGTGTTTTTATTAAAGTTGGTGTTTGAGCATGGTTGCATGTTAAAGAGCAAAAAAAATTCTGGAATGCATTTGAAGTATATATATATATAATCAGAATAAGGTGGAGCCAGAGGTGTAGTGATTAGGGATATGTAAATATTTTATTTTATGCTCTACATTTATATAAGTAACCATCTTTAAAATGTTGCCATTCAAGTGTATTTGCTATAGTTTGAATAGCATTTGCCAGGACTACTAACTGGGTCAAGAGGGTTCTGCTGTCATGAATGGATCATCTGTTCATGGATGGATGGCTTGCTGAGGGAATTTTATCTTTGTTATAAAGTGAGCTAACTCTAGCACACTGGCTCTGTTTTAAAGTGTGATGCCCTGCACTGTGGACTGCAGAGGGCCTATACCAACAAGTAGGCCCCACCAGAGCAAAGCCTTTGTCTTTGGGTTGTTTGGGTTCCAGAACTATAGGGAGTACATTTCTTTGAAACTTATCCCATGCATACATTCTTGCATAGCAACCAAAAATGGACTAAGACAATGTACTCTTCCAAAACTAAGATCTGATGGCCATATGTAAGAAGGATAAGATAAGGAGAGGAGCATCCTTCAGGGTGAACAGAGTTAAGTTTCTGGTTACAGAAGGCTGAACCAAGTGTATTTCCTGAAATTGTAAAGTTTGAATGATAACAGTGAACACTTATTCTAGGCCTAGCCTATGTTACATACTTTACATATATTAACACAGAGATTTTTCTACCACCCCATCGAGATACCTGCTATTTACATGGGATTCTAACCAAAACCTGGCTTTCACATCCATGTTTTCCAAATCCCTGTGATTTTATGATTCATGTGGTGCCATAGTTACAAGCACATGGGCCTATAAGTAGAGAAGGGTTTAGCTCAAACATTGCAGATAAATGAATAAACAGATGCAGGAAGTGGTTTGTTGCATAATAGCGAGTTTCTATCCATATTTCTATGGTTATATTATCAAATCACAGGTTGACACTTCAAAAAAAAATTCAGTGCCAACAAAATCTGTACATTATTAACTTTCCTAAAGTCTAAGCTCAGTAAATCAGATTAATCAGTCACTTTATTTTGTCTTTTGAGACCCAGCTAGCCAGGAACGCCCTATGTAGACAAGGCTGATCTCAATCTCACAGCTATCTCCTGCCTCTGCCTCCCGAATGCTGGGATTAAAGGCAAGGCATATACCACCTCACCCAGCAATATTAGTCTATTTTCTAATTTAACATGAAAAGTTATAAAGAGGAAAAACATGGAGGAGTCCTAGAATACAAGTATTCTAGCCCATTTTACTTGTTTCCCTAACTATAGGATTTATTTCACAGAACGCCAACCACACGACATTTACAGATCCTTAATAGTATTTCAATCATGGCTGGGGGCTGGGGACAATTGAGTTGTGAGCAGAGGTCTTGATTCCTGCTAAACTGTCCTTCCTCGGTCGCTCAGAGCAGAACCTCAGAGATAGGCTCTTCTGGCCAATACTAGACTGTGCTGGGTTGAGCAAACACTCCATCGCCCCTACTTCATGCTTTAGTGGAGATAACTCCCTCCTAGAATTATCTCAGATGATGAAGGTGTCAACATGTGATTTCAGAACAGCCTTTTCACCCAGTCACCCCATGGTGAGAGTTAGCTTCAGTATTAGTTTATATAAGGCAAAAAGAACTCTTAAATACAAAATTAAACTTAAGAGATAAATAACTTTACCAAATGTCATGGGAGAGTTAGATGAGCGTTACAGATATCAAATATGCCTGGGCTCAAAGTGGGGTGACTTGTTATAGATGGGAGCACCTGGGGCCCCTGGGGTAGCCTCTCAGGGTGAAAAAACTTAAAGACAGGAAACGATTGTTTTGTCCACCTTTGATGTGGTCCAGGTTTTCTTGCTGTCACAGGTATAGTGTCTCAGCTCCACTGAGGTGGACTATAGTTTGCACTTGACCACAAAGAGAAAACAAAACGAAGTCAAGCACTAGATATGAAGTCAATACAAAATAAAATAGCCCTCTGTGTGAAAGGTAACATTATTTTTCTTCCCCAGTGAGGCATACATGTATACCTATCTTACATTTGATACGCATATACATACCAGTCCCTGGGTTGTTTTGTGCTTTTCAAACAAGTTCCTTCATCAAATTACTCAAATTTTTAACTTAAAAATCTTATTTTTGATATCTGATGATCAGAGAAAGTTAAAAGAAGTCCCTTGGTGTCTCTGTCAATAAGATGTAAATATCTCTGCTGTATATATTTCAACTGGGAAGGGAACAAAGCTGATATTAAAAGAACTGAACTCCCCTCTGCTTAACTTTCTCTATACTTGTTTTCTCCCTTAAAGTCCCAACTAACCCTATGCCAGATCTCCTCCATGTAGAATATCTGATTGTTAGTTTTAATGTTTTCAGTACAGTGTTAATTCATTTACTAAATGTATAACATTCACATAGCACTTACCAATCTATAGAACTCTTTCCCATATGCTTATTTCATTAGATTTCACTGTTATTTTTGGAGGTACACAATTTTTCGGGTACTTTAACGTGAAAGTCTGCCTGATACCCCTAGATTGCACCTGTGACTGGCTGATAGCTGGGTGAGAATGGTATGGAAATATCACAAAATCTTTCAGAAATTATCATTCTGTATTTAAGATGGCATTTTAAAAGTGGGAAGGAGGCAGCATAAAGTTATATTGGAACCTCTGCCTAGGGAGTTTATCATTTTACCACTTTTTTGCCAGTTTTTATTTCATCTTTGTTATTGCTTTCTTTCTAAAGAATAACCTGATGATTTTCCTTGCAAGCTTGAGAACGCTGTGAGGCAGAGCCCTGAACATGGCTGTGCTCTGTGGTCTGCGGAAGTAGCCTGAAAATTACCCATTCCTCCTGGGAAAAGGGGTGGAGCTGTGGCCATATTGGAACTCCAGGAGCAAGGCATGGGGGGTGGGAGGACACGACACAGCCACGGATGGGACAGTCACTCAAACCCTCAGACTGTGGGGTGAGACGGTGTGTGGGCGCAGCCTGGGAAAGCTGATGGAGACTACGTTGGGCGTGAATGGTGCATGGGTTATGAGAAGCCATTTCTTTGTAAGTCACCCCCTCCCAAATGTCATATAGACTATGCAAAATTCATTGGGCTGGAGAGATGGCTCAGCAGTTAAAATCACTGACCAATCTTGCAGAGGACCCGGGTTCAATTCCCAGCACCCACATGGTGGTTATAAACCATCCTTAACTCCAGTTCCAGGGGAATCTGAAGCCCTCTTCTGAACTCCACAGCATTGTATGACATGGGTACACTCACATAGATGCAAGCAATATATTCATACACATAAAATAAAAATAATAAATGAAATACTTTTTTTAAAACTATACAAAATTCAGATAAACTATGTTAGGTCAGTTTTATTAACCAGCGTCAGAACCAGGAGACCTGGTGACTGAGGGCCAGTCTCCCAGAGGGCAAGAAGGGGAAAATTTAGTGAAACCACAAGGGAGTGAGAGATGAATAGTTCATCACCTTCCTGTTGTATCATACACACTGGACCACTTAGTCCATGGAAACATCCAGAAATGGTCCAAATTGCTTCACCTGTATGTGGAACATTTTTAATAAATATTTTTATTTTATTTGAAAGCTTCACACAATGTATTTTGAAATCATTCACCTCAAATCCTCCTTTTGACTCCTCCCAGTTCCACTCCCACCTCCCCACCCCTCAACATCATGTCTTCTTTTTGTTGTTAATGTCTTAACCTATCCACTCCAATTTCCACTGTTCATATACTTCTGAGTGTAAGGCCATCCGCAGAGCATGGTCAGCCTATCAGGAGCCATGCCTTAAAGAAAATTAACTCTCTCTCCCCTAGAAACCAGCAATTGTTCACAGCTCCTCAGTAGGGGGTGGGAACTCATGAATCCCTTCTTGCTCCATGCTAGAATGTTGGCTGGCTTGGTTTTGTGCAGGCAATCATTGCACTGTGTGTTCATGAATACAATAGTCTTGTCATGTCCAGAAGTCACAGCTTTGCTTCAATCCTCTCTGTCTTAGAATCTTTCTTTCCCCTCTTCTGAAATGGTCCCTGAGCCTTGGGGAGGGATTGTAACATAGATGGCCAGTTTGTGGCTGAGCATTTCACACAGACCATTTTTCTCTGCAGTTTAACCAGTTGTGAATTTCTGTGTTAACAGCCATAACTGCACAAAGAAACTTCTTCGATGAGATCTAAGAGCTGCACTAATCCATGGCAGAGAGACACGAATTTAGAAGGCAGTTTGATACTATGTCCACTTAGCAAACTAATAGTTACATGTTCACTTCTGGGGCCTATGAGCTTCCCAGCCATGAGTTACTCACCAGACTTGCAGTACCAGGCATGTGCTTCCTCCCATGAAGCAGTCCTTAAATCTTATCAGAAAGTGGTTAATTGCCCCCATAACATTCATCCAGTATTGCACCTATCTTGCCATCATGGTGAGTACTGCAGTTCACAGGGTTCACAGCTAGGTAAGACTCCTGATGACTTTTTCCCCCAGCAGCCTTAGTACTTTTGAGTACTAAGAGAGCGAGTCATCACACAGGAAGCTTCCTAATCAGTACCCACTTGATTTCTCATGTCCTGTGACCAAAATGTATAGTATCTTCAGCAATAGGTTCTTATCATCAGGTTGTGGTAGACAACCAAAAACACTGGCAATAACTTCGTTGGGGTTTTTTTTCCGGGGGGGGGGCATTTCCACAATACTACTGACCAACAACTCAAGGGGAAGTATCTTGTATGAAGATATTTAGAACCACAACCCAGTGTACAGGCTTCATTTGAGTAGCAAAACTAATTCCCACTGCAAAATCCTCAGCAAAAATAATTCATGAGGGGCCTATAATGATGTAACCCCTCCAGGGGTTGGCAGGGACAGAGAGTCAGGCCACGGGAGGAGAGCCATGCTGGACCAGGACAGCCCAGGAGCCTGTTCAGAAATACTCATTATCCTCCACAAGGCAGAAACTTTCTTAGCCTGAGAAGTACAAGCTCATAACCTGGTGCTCCTCTTGGATGAGGAAAAAGTGAAGAATCAGTGAAGGTTCCTGGGTTCAAGAAAATGAAAGGGGCTTAAGGGAAGGAAGGGAAAGACAAGATGGAAAGAGGCACGTATCCGACTGTAGTGGTGTGATGGTGAATATCGGTGTGGCTACAGCAAACTGCTCAGCTATATCATCAAATACTCGTTATTTTGGACACTTTTGCAACAGTATATTGTTTTGTTATGCTTTGGTGTTTATTTCCTTGTTTTGTGAATTTCTTTGAGACAGTCTTATGTAGCCCATGCCTGTTAAATAGCTGAGGCTTCCCTTGAACTTCTGATCCTTTTGTGTGCTGAGATTATAGACATGTGCTACCACATCTGGTTTTATTAGGGTTTCATGAATGCTATGCAAGCACTCTGCCAACTGAGCTACATCTGCATCATCTGCATGTTCACGGAGTAAAGGCACTTGCCACCAAGAGAATGATCTGAGTTCAATTCCTGGGAATCCATATGGTGAAAGGAGAGATAGAATCCTAAAAATTGTCCTCTGACCTCCAGACATGTTCCCACCACCTATAAACAAAAGTCAATAAATGTAATTTTTTTAAAAAGTGTGCATGTAGGCTGGCGAGTTGGCTCAGTGGTTAAGAGCACTGACTGCTCTTGTAGAGGACCCGGGTTCGATTCCCAGCACCCACATGGTGGCTACGAACAGCCTTAACTCCAGTTCCAGGGGAATCCAAAGTCCTCTTCTGACCTCCTTGGCTTTGCACGACACAGGTGCACTCACATACATGCAGGCAATACACTCATACACATAAAATAAAAATCATAAAATTTAAATTAAAGTATGCATGTGTGAATCAAAAGGTATTTTTATTAAAATTGTTCAACATTTATTTACTATTTACTGTATGTGTGTGTATGTGTGTGTGTGTGTGTGTGTGTGTGTGTGTGTGTGTGCTGGTACATCTGTAGAGACTACAGGAAGATGTCTGGTCACCTGTTACTTTCTATCTTATTTCTTTGAGACATGGTCTCTCACAGAACCTGTTAAGTAATCCCAGTGAGTCTCCTATCTCTGATCCCCTTCTTCCCACCACACCCAGCATATGGTCATGTCCAGCCCTTTTGGTTAGCTTTGAGAATTGTTGTTATTGTTGGGGATTTGGGGGGGTGAGACAGGGTCTCCCTGTAGCCCCAGCTGGCATGCAACTCACTATGTAGACCAAGCTGGCCTCAGTTTCACAGAGATAAGCCTGCCTCTGCCTCTCGAGTGCTAGGATTAAATGTGTGTGCTACCATACCCAGCCCAGCCTTTTACTTTTTTAGTGTGGGTGCTGGGTATTCAAATTGGGGTTTTCATGCTTATACAGCAAGCACTCTTACCCACTGAGCCATCTCTCCAGCTCTGCAAGAGTATTTATTGAAAAGACTTGTACTGAAAACTCTGAACATTGAGGAAGAGACTTTGCCTTCTGTAATCACTTCATTGGAAGCTCAAAATTCAATAAGACTGACTTCCCCTAAGCAAGAGGGAATTCTAGCAGCACACAGAATTGCAGAGTTTTAACTTATCTGCCTCCATACTTACATGAGCCAATTCTTTCAAATAAAACTTGCTTTCTATATATACACTACATATCCTATTGGTTTTGTTTCCCTGAAGAGTCCCAATTCAAGTAGGTTGTAACCATCAGTATACAAAGGGAAGAATTTGAAACTAGTCAACAGAAAAGCATAAACCTGGCACCAATTCAAACCATGGTTCTTGGCATTTGGATGCTGACCTCACTGTCCTTCATCTTAATAGCCCACTACAAGTTTTCCTTTGTTGACTCATTTTTATATAGCTTTTATTTTATGTGTTTGCTTGCATGTATGTACCACATGTAGTGCCCACAGAGGCCAGAAGAGGGCATCAGAACCCTGGAACTGTACAGATGGTTGTCAGTTGCGAGGTGCTGGGAATCAAATCCAGGTCCTCTGCAAGAGAAGCAAGTGCCTCTCAACTGCTGAGCCATCTCTCCAGCCCCTGCTGGCTCTGGTTTCTTTATTGAATTCATTCCATTATATTTTATGCTCCTATTTACATCGTCATAATTCTTTGGAGAGACAAATTAGTAGTCTGAAGTAGGTTCTCATCAAATAAAGCAATTATGTAAGCCTAGATTTTTTACTTTCAGCATTCAGATAAGGGGCGTGTGAGCTATACAAATCTAAAAAGAAAATGATAATTAGATATAAAATCACCAAGTGTGAAGGCAAGAGAAAGTACTTTTGTAATAAAACAGAAAGTATTGTGATTATTCTAAGGGATTAAACACCAAACCACAAAGGTGAAAGCTAGAACACAAAAAATTCATGAAAGAAAAAGATGAAGTGCAGGGCATGGTGGCCCTTGCTTTTTACCCCAGCACTTAGGAGGCAGGAGGATTGTAATGAGTACAAGGTAGAGCTGGGCTACACAGTGATCTCCAGGCTAGTCTAGACTACAGAGTAAGACCCTGTCTCAAAAAAAAATTATAAAAATAGAATAACTATAAATAAAAGATTGAAATAAAAGATGAACTCAAAAAAAGGAAAAATTAATTTTTTGTTATCATGCATATGTAAAGTTTATAAACACCATGTAACTAAAATGTTTTCTGATGGAAGAAATTGAAACAGCCAAAGGTGAAAATGTAACATGCTGTGATGTCTTTGATAGACAGAAAAATATTTTTAGAATTAAAAAGTACTTCTAGCTAACAAAAATTCAAGAACAGTTTTGTGCTTGTCAGTAAGATAAGTTAATGGCATCTCTAGCTTTATTGAGGATTTTAGAAAAGCACTAAAAAAATTGAGGCGCAAACACTGGTGAACTCAGAATCTCATACCACAGGGCAGAGTAAGAATGGAAGGACTCCACCCTATCTACCCACACCAGAAGTAGAAACCAAAGCATGAAACAATCTGTAGAGCAAGCCCAAATATTTCAGGAGGAAGCTGTTATCTTGTGACCCATTTTTCCTAAACTGAAAGTATCCTTCAATCTCCTTTGCTCTTTGGTGCTGCAGCTCACACCAATAAAACCATGAATAATGGAACAAGGTGACAGCACACAAATTGTGTGACTGCTCAGTAAAATGGGACCCATTTGCTCTGAGCCCCAGGCTAGCTCATTCCTTCTGCTATACTTCCTCTAATGTGGCAGGGATGGAGGAGGAGCAGGGAAGGGTTTGAGGGGTCTTGTTCTTTAATTACATTACTTTCCTTTTCATTTCCCTATTCTTCTGATTGCCAGGAAAATGGTGTTGAGGTTTTTAAAACTATTTAGATAGCTCTCTTTCAGTTTGTCATTAAAATATAATTTGAAAGAAAGCAAAAACTAGAGCTATAAAAACTACATTTTTTTTTCAAATTTCCTTCTACGCAATCACAAATATTTTCCAATTCCTGTAGAACACAGACATTTTCATGATTAAGCCAGAGGGCTTTTGTGCTTAGGAAACATAACTCCAGAAACAGTGGCCAGGTTGTTCCATGGACATTGATTTAAAGGCTAAAACTTGGAGGTAAAACATTTCAAGAGGCCACACATCTCTGCTTTCATTGAATACCCACTCTCCAAAATACCTTCCCCATATGCTTTGAGGTATGCCAAAATTGTGATTTAACAGTTTACATTTTGTGAACAACAGTTTTATTTGATAGCATAGACAGAAAAAGTATCATGCAGAACTTCTATGAATTTTTAAGACCTTTGTATATGTGTTAAGTAATTCTTTAGTTTGAGCACATCTGACCTTTAAAACTGTGAAGAGATAACATGTTTAATCAATCTTAGCAGTAACACAAACAACAGGAAGAGGTATTTTACAGCACTCATGAAATGATAGCAACTAATGATAAAAAAAAATAATAATGTAAAAAGATGGCAAGTTCTTTCCTATAAGAAACAGCTGTGTGATGGAAACACACAAGATTAAAATGATATTTTGAAGCCTTAAAAAAAACACAGCTGGGCATGGTGGTACACGCCTGAAGTCCCAGCACTTGGGAGGTAGAGGCAGGCAGATCTCTGTGAGTTCGAGGCCACCTTGGTCTACAAAGGGAGTTCCAGGCCAGCTGGGGCTATAGGGAGACACTGTCTCAAAAAGACAAAAAATAGTAATGAGCAGCAGTGAAATGCTTTCAAAAGCATGCACAGCACCATGACCATTTCTTTAATTTTTTATTGAATTTTTTATGTATTTCATACAGAACATCTCAAACAATCTTAATCATCTTTATACCCCCATCCCCACTGGCACCCTCCCATACCCCCCACCACTGGAGCCCATATACTCTGGCATCCCTGTTAAGGCCCACTGTGTTATCTGTATCCCCAGCCATTCACCAGTATAAGTCCATCCACTGAGGTCTAATCAGGCTATCTAGAGTCACTTGTTTTAGGAAAATCAGTTCTTCTTCACCTAGCAGTAATCAGTTGCCAATATTTCTTCAGATAAGACTGGGATCTGCTATTCATTTTCCCAGTTCTATGTGGGGTTTTCATCTACATGAGTTTGCACAGGGCTTGTGTATACTGACATCATTGACACTGAATCATATGAGCAAGTTCCCAGGAGCTTGTAGGACTCTGTTTCCATATGGTCATGAACCCCTTCCCTGCCTCTTACAATCTTCCTGCCTCCTCTTCTGTGATGGTCCCTGAGCCTTGGGTGGGTGACATTTAATACAGGACCTGGATGATCCTGTCCAAGGACCATCATTCAGTAGACTCTTGATCTCTATACTTTGGCCATTTGTGTTCCTGGCCCTCCACTGCATGAGCAAGCTTCATTATTGAGAACTGAGAGATTCATTGGTGTCCTCTTCTTTACCTCTGTTCTGTGTTCCATGAAACTTAGGTGTAAAGGTTTCATTGTAGATGTATCACTTAGGCCTGGGCAATTAATAGACAATGTCCGTGTGTGACCAGTGTTTTCATTACCCTACTAAACAGTTTCTAAAAATCAAATGATAGTAAAGGCTTATAAGGAAAAACATCAATTCCTTTCCTATTTCACTCTTACCCTGCTTTCCAAAGACAACCACTCTTAAATCGTTTTCCATTTTTTTATTTACCTTCACATTTTAATATTAAACTTTATTCCATATCTGTCTGAAGATATTAATTGCAGTCTCTTTGTATTTCTGTTTTTGCTTCTTTCTCTAGTATTTGGAGATTTTTTTGTCAGGGGAAAAGCCTGGCCACCATTTGCATAAAGAGACACTAAGGTGCTGATGGAAAGCACTGGAGGAAGCTAGGGGCAAAGAAAGAGCACCTTTGGTCAAGTATTTTTCTCTGGAACTCTTCATTTTTCTGCAGAAAAGAGCTCTTAAATTCCTTGTCCATCAGGAGCCCAAGTTCCCCTGGAGCAAGGGGCTGGACAATGAATTAGAGTTCATGGTTCTAGCAATTTCCAGAAAATGCCCTATTTTCAAAGGCACTGTCCTGTGCCTTTAAAGTTTTTTGCTTTTTTAGTAAATTTTGTCATATATTAACTGTACATAGTGATGCGTTTCATAGAAATGTTTCTTACCTGTTTATCATGTACTGTGACTGTATTCATGCCTGTTCCCCAGGGGTCCTGGTTCCTCCAAGGGGCAGGGCCTGCTGTGGAGAATTAACTGTGGAGAGTTAGCCACGGAAGGAAGGGCTTGTGGTGCCATCTTGGGATGGATGTCCCAGGGAAGTGTGGGGAACATGCAGCAGCGGGGCATGGAGAACATGCAGTGGCAGGCATGGAGAAAAGATGGTACCAGCATCTCACCCACATCATGACAAGGGGCCATTTGCTGACCTGGAGTGAGACTGCAGACACAAGATGCATGGGCAAAACTTAGCAGAGACTATGGGCAAGCGATCTGAAATGATGGCGCCCTGCCATGAGAGCTGGGTGCTGGGTGCCAGGCATTAGTTTCCGTAAGTTTCTTCACCCCCCCAAAGATATAACTATAATAAATTCACATAGAAATATGTTATATAGTTTGTCTGATAGCGCAAGAGACCCCTGAGAGAACTCTGGCAACAAAACTGGCGTAGTCCAGCCCAGATAAATGAACCACAGCCTTGGGGATGTGGGTCTGGGAAAGCAGTGCTTTTCCCACTACCTCTTTGGCAGGTCAGCTGGGGTCCAATTCCTAAATCCAGGAGCAGCTGCCAGGAACCCAGGGGGGAAGGCAATCAAACCCCATACACTTAATGGGGTTATTGATAGTCACATGGGTTAGACAATGGATTATAAAATCTGTAACTAAAAAGAGGCCAGCCACGCAGAAGTGTGGGCCACACCCATATTGTAAATGTGGGGGGGGGGGTTATGTTGTGGTATGTGAAGAGTTATTAAAGGTCATCCAGAGGCTAGAAAATCTTTTACTGGCTCTGAACCCAAACTGAGTGCCCAGAGAGGGGCTGTGGTCACTTTGCATAATAAAAGATGTGCCCCAGGTAGAGGAAGCTGAAAAGGCTAGAGAGGTCTTAGCAGATCCAGTTGCAGAGATTGAGAGAAAAACAAAAGCCAAACACTTTAACATGTGTAAGGTCCAAGAACTCAGAGGAAGAGACAGATAATAGTAAAAAGGAAAATGACCTAAAAATAAAAGTAGCTAAAGCTGCCCTCAGATTCAGCCATTGATACAAAAGGAAAAAAAAAAAAAGCTAACAGTGCTGTAGCCAGGAAATACTCCATACTAGAACTGTTAAAACTAGGAAAAACTTACAAGCAAACAATCAGAGAGCCCTTAGCCACATGGTTTGTGAGAGTATGGGACATGAGAGCAAATGATGTAAGTCTAAGTCCTTCAGAAGCTTCACAGCTTAGTTACATAACCACCCATCCCTCCTTGCAATATAGGCTGTTCAACCTAGGCCAATGTAGGGGGGAGCAGTCCTTAATGGGGTGGCTGGTTGAAGGCATTAAAGATACATGGTCATCACCAAGGAAGAGTAACATGATTATCAGGGTCTGGAGGACTATAAAGGAGGGGCAGGCATTACTGAGAGAACTAGGTATGTGAAAAGCAATATATGATGTCCAGTTCACTGGGCCAGATAAGACAATGTTCACCAGAGATGTGAAGGAAAGCAAATTCAACTGGGACCTCTAGAATGGTATGGGGCTTTACTGGTTTTACTAACCCCTTTGATGGGACAGGATTTTCGTAAAGTGAGAGAGACTTTGGAAAATCTAAATGATTCTGGCCAGCATGTAAAATGTTTCTGTAAAATAACAGAACACCCTATAAGAGATATAAAAAAAGACCAGAAAGAAGAAATGGTCCACTTGGTTTACTTGAAGACAAATGTGACAAGACATGTCAAGCCTAAATCCCCAGAGAAAAAAATTGATAGAAAACCAAATT
This sequence comes from Nannospalax galili, assembly GCF_000622305.1. Lineage (NCBI taxonomy): Eukaryota > Metazoa > Chordata > Mammalia > Rodentia > Spalacidae > Nannospalax > Nannospalax galili. The sequence goes on along the minus strand of NW_008339470.1, from coordinate 81,878 downwards.
TGGTACTAAGGTGTTTCTGGAAGGTTTTAAAACCAGAAGAACGGTTTACAAAAGACATTCAAAGTATAACAATTGTACAAGGGGTGGTTAAGAATCCCCAAGGATTAAATAAAATACATTTCTCCTCTGATAAAGGCTATACAAGAGGTGGATGTTTTCCCACCAAGTTCTCCCCCAGCAACCTGGTGTGGTCAATGGGAAGGTGACAGTTATGGCTACAGTCAGGAGGCAACCCAGGACCTGCCTGACTCAGGGAACCAACAAATGCAGTGGGGACAGGAGAAGCCCCCTGCCTCCTTAGCCCAGTGCAGGGTCAGGCAACTGGAGCCAACACCTGTAAGTGTATCAAGAATAAAAGAATACAAAGAAACTCCATTTAAAATCCCCCAAGTGCAAAGTGACTCCAAAGGGATAACTAAAAATGGTAAAGAGCTAACCAAATTAATACCTCATACCCATGCTATGGTACTTAACAAGGATCCATGGAGAAAAAAATTAATATGAATGGACAAAACCTTTCCATGCTGTGTGAGACCTTGTCTATGATTGATTTACTATATAATGCTAACCTTCCTTCGAGTGTTTTACAGATGTGAAATCTATTTAAAAGACACCTGAAGAAGCAAAGGCCAGCTATAGCTGTAAGATTCTTGGGAGTTTTATGTAGGTTGGGTAAGATGAAGACAGAGACTCCCAAACTATACAACTGTTAAGAAAATCTACAGTACCAGGGGGGTGGGTTGCCCCCTATGAGCTGTTGGTCAGAGAGAGATCCTAGAGGTCCTCAAATTCACCAGGGATATTGCCACTAATGTTAGTTGTACACTAGAAAGGTCAGCAAGGCCATGTTGCTGAAGACACTGCATGTTGTGAGCATGGGAGAAAAAGAAGAGATGGAACTGAGACTAAGCCAAAAACAAACTCCATGCCACTGGATGGACGATGTTCATATTACCAGAAGGTGCTATGCAGATGGTTGGGGAAGAAAGGATCCTGTAAGATTCTACTCAACAATGGACCCCATGTGCTGCACACTATGGACATGCCAAGCAATGCCTGCAAGTGCAATAATGGCTCAAGCAACATACTTAGAACTGACAAATTTCTAATTGGATAAGACCCACTCCTAGGGGTGGAACACACAACTGCTGCTGTAGACCAGGCCAACGCCTTGTGTTGAGAAAGGCTACAGGTCCTAATGGGAAAACCATCACAAATATACTGTTTAATGAATATAGTACACCTCCTGGGATATCTTCTAGACATTTGTATTTACATTCATGTTTGTTTAAATGTGTCTACTTCCTTTAATTTGTCTTTATAGTAGAAGAAACACCACTGAGATAGATCAATGGCCACAGCTTAAAGACAAATAATGGGAGGGGCCAAGAAGTCACTATCTCACCATGATACAAGAGAGATCGCCCTACATCTGTCACCCCCTCCAAGGCTCAAGGACCTTAATGTAAGATAGACAGAAAATTGTAAGAGCGGAAGAAAGGGGTTGAGTGTGTTCCCCAGGGGTCCTGGTTCCTCCAAGGGGCAGAGCCTCCTGCAGAACACTGACTATGGAGAGTTAGCCACAGGAGGAACTTGTGGCTCCATGGCACAAAGATCATGCAGCACTGGTGGGCAGTGGTGGGAGTGGAGAATGCACAGAGGCTGGTGTGGAGAAAAGATGGCCCTAGCACCTCACCCATGTCCCAAGAGGGGGCATTTACCCACCTGGAACAAGACTGCAGGCCCAAGGTACATGGACGAAAGTTAACGGAGACTGTTGGCAATTGATCTGGAAGGCAACACCCCCTCCCACAAGAGCTGGGTGCTGGGTGCGGGGCATTAGTCTATGTAAGTTTCTTCACCCCCCCCCCAAGATATAACTATAATAAATTCACATAGAAATATGTTATATGGTTTGTCTGATAGCACAAGAGACCCCAAGAGAACTCTGGAGACAATGCTCCACCTTTCCCTTTCCCCATCTCCCTCTTCCCTTTCATTCTCTCCATCTTGCCTTGATTTTCATGTCATCTATAAATAATTTTATATATCTATATAAAATCTAAGATCCAAAGATGAGAGAAAACATAAACTATTGTGTTTCTGAATCTGACTTGTTTCACTTAATGTGATCTCTAGTTGCATCCATTTGACTGCAAGCAATGTAATTTTGTTCTTCTTATGTTTGAATAAAATCCCATTTTGTATATACATATTCTATTATGTAGACTGATTTGATGACTATTGTGAACTGTGGTATAGTAAAAGAGATATGCAAGCAAGTTAATAAAATGTTGACTTTGAGTACATATCCAGGAATGGTATAGGTGGGTGCTCTATTTTTAGTTTTTATCAAAATCTCCATACTGATTTCCTGGGAGAAATGTTTAAGGTATAAAATTAAAGGAAAGAATCAAGTTACAAAATCATTAAAAATGCCTATATACATATAGTCTGATATAACTATATTAAAATAAGCATAAAATTTGTAAAAAAAGTACAGCAAAATATTGTGTGCACAAAGTTACATTTGAGTGATGAAATAAAATGTGGTTGTAATTTTCTTCTTTATTTTCCAAAATCTCCACAAAGTATACATGCTAATTTAAGAATAAAGAAAAAAACAATTTTTTTTAAAGATTTTATTAGTGACTGTTCTGTTGCTGTGATAGAAACACTGATCCAAGCAATTTATAGAAGGAAGAGTTTATTTGAGCTTACGGTTCCAGGGAAATTTTATTCTGTCACGGCAGGGAGGCATGGTGGCTGGAGGTGGCTGGAGCAGGTGTAGCAGAAGATAAGCTCTCACATTATCACACAGACACAGGAAGCAAGAGAGTGACTAGAGATCTAGCAAGGTTTAAGAATTCTCTAAGCCCACCCCCAGTGACATGCTTCCTTCAGGATAGCCACACCTTCTAAAACCTCCCAAAACAGCACCATCATCTGGGGACATTTTCATTCAAACCACAGAAGATGTTTTGCCCACAGCACTGAAGGAAGGGAAGGTCTGGTTGTCAGGTCACCTGTGATGCCCAACCTGTCACTGCAGGCTCCTAGGTACCTGGGACCTGCACACCCAGGAAGAGTGTGGCACCCAAGTGGTCTTTATGATCAAGGAAATAACCCAACATTGGTATTTCCTGTCCCTTTATGATGCTCCTTGTACACCACGGGGATTTAAAAAACCATATTCCAGGTGCATGGGCACTTTACCAGTGAACACACCACTGAAGAAATGTCTCTCCCTCCCCCAGAAACTGTTAGCTGTCTATAGAGTCTAAGGAGGGCAGGGTCTCATTTGGGGAAAGTGCACTACAGAGGGTTATTTTTTGGACAGCTGGGGCTCTGTGCGTGTGCACTGAGCACCGTCAATGCCAGACTATCCCATAACTGTCTTAGGTCTGTGCAAGCATGCCTCTGCACCCGGTGGGGCATGGGCCTAGGAGGGAAGCAGACTCCCAGGGCCAGAAGGATGCCTTGCCCACATCTTCCCAGCTGAGGGAAGGGAGGGTCTGGTTGTCACTTCAACTAAGATGACAAACCTGTCACTGCAGGCTCCTAGGTACCTGGGCCCTGCATACCCAGGGAGAGTGTGGCACCCAAATGGTCTTTATGATCAGGGAAATAACCCAAGACTGGTGTTTCAGTTTCTCTTTAAGATGCTCCTTATAGACCACAGGGATTTAGAAAACCATATTCCAGGACCATGGGCACTTTAACATTTACCACACTACTGAAGAAATGGCTCTCCTTCCCCCAGCAAACTTTAAATGTCTGTAGATTCTAAGGAGGTCGGGCTCTCCTTTGAGATAAAGTGTGCTCCAGAGGGTTTTTATTTGTTTGTTTGTTGTTGTTTTTGACAGCTGGGGCTCTGCGCATGCACATTGAGCACCATCAGTGCCAGACTATTCCATCACTATCTTAGGTCTAGCCAAGTAGGCCTATACACACAGTGGGGCACAGGCAGGGATGGCTTACTTGTGTTGACCAGTGTTGTTTGGTGATAAGGTTCTCCCAACAGTCTCAATGTTGACACAAACTGAACCAGCACAGAACTTGCTCTAGTTTTTGCTGCTATTGTGGTTGGAAGACATTAAATAACATATTATAAGTGTTTATTCTGGGCTTTGGAGGAGTTATGCTGGCATAGTTTCTTATATTGGATGGGAGAAGCGGGTAAGTGGTGGGAGGGATGGGGGCTGTGAGACAGACAGCATCTTCAGCTAAAAAAAAAAAAAGGACTCCCTTGGGCTTCTGTGATGGCCTAAATAAACCCTTCCTGGGCTTCAGAGAAAAGGAGGAGAAGGGCTGTGGACCACCCAAATACTACACCTATTATTTACCTCTTCAAAAACTCTACCTGGCCGAAAGCAGTGATGATACAGACGCAGTGAAGAAGTTGTTTGAACGCTGGCAAATTTGAAATGGAGAGATCAGATTGGAAGGGCAGGGAATGGTGTACATATAGGTACTGTGAGAGAACAGCTGGGGGTCTGGGAGGGAGGCAGATTCCCAGGGCCAGAAGGATGCCTTACCCACAGTGATGAAGGGAGGGTCTAGTTGTCATATCACCTGTGATGCCCAGCCTGTCACTGCAGGCTCCTAGGTAGCTGGGACCTGTACACCTGGGAAGAGTGTGGCAACCAAGAGGTCTTTATGATCAGGGAAATAACCCGACTGGTGTTTCATTCCGCTTTATGATGGTCCTTACAGAGCATGGGGATTTAGAAAACCATATTCGAGGAGCATGGGCACTTTACCAGTGACCACACCACTGAAGAAATGTCTCTCCCTCCCCCAGCAACCCTTAACTATCTATAGATTTTAAGGAGGGCAGGGTCTCATTTGAGGGAAAGTACGCTCCAGAGGGTTTTGCTTTTGTTTTGGGGTTTTTTTTTTGTTTTGTTTTGTTTTGTTTTGTTGACAGCTGGGGCTATGCACATGCACATTGAGCACCTTCAGTTCCAGACTATTCCATCACTATCTTATGTCTGGCCAAGGAGGCCTCTGGACAAAGTGCCCATGCTCCTCGAATATGGTTTTCTAAATCCCCGTGGTCTATAAGGACTATCATAAAGCTATATGAAACACCAATCTTGGGTTATTTCCCTGATCATAAAGACCACTTGGGTGCCACACTCTTCCTGGGAGTGCAGGTCCCAGGTACCTAGGAGCCTGCAGTGACAGGTTGGGCATGGTAGGTGAAGTGACAACCAGATCCTCCCTTCCCTCAGTGCTGTGGGCAAGGCATCCTTCCTTCTGGCCCTAGGAATCTGCCTCCCTCCCAGGCCCATGCCCCGCAGGGTGCAGAGGCATGCTTGCACAGACCTAAGATAGTGATGGGATAGTCTGGCACTGAAGGTGCTCAATAGATGCACAGAGCTGCAGCTGTCAAAAAAAAAAAAAAAAAAAAAAAAAAAAACCCTCTGGAGTGCACTGTCCCCAAATGAGACCCTGCCCTCCTTAGAATCTACAGACAGTTAACAGTTGCTTCAGGAGGGAGAGACATTTCTTCAGTGGTGTGGTCACTGATAAAGTGCCCATGCTCCTGGAATATGGCTCTCTAAATCCCTGTGGTGTATATGGAGCATCATAAAGAGACAGGAAATACCAGTCTTGGGTTGTTTCCCCGATAATAAAGGCCACTTGGGTGCCACATTCTTCCTGGGTATGCAGGTCTCAGGTACCTAGGAGCCTGCAGTGACAGGTTGGGCATGGTAGGTGACGTGACAACCAGACCCTCCCTTCCCTCAGCGCTGTGGGGAAGGCATCCTTTTGGCCCTGTGGATATGCCTCCCTCCCAGGCCCGTGCCCTGCTGGTGCAAAGGCATGCTTCTACAGACCTAAGATAGTGATGGAATAGGCTGGCAATGACGGTGCTCAATGCACATGTGCAGAGCAGGCCTGTCAAATCAATAGCTTTGGAGCCTACTTAAATTCTATTAAATAAGACCCTGACCCTGCCTTGTGATGTATAGTTTTAGTTTGATTAATTTTTTTAATTATCGAACTTTTATAATTTTATACAACAGTTCTTAATCAAATTTAGTCCCCCTCCTCCATCCATGCCCCTCATCTTCCCATCAGACTGCATGTATTCCACCATACACATTAAGTCTCATTCTGTCAAGTATTTGTATCCAGATGTTATTCAGTGTAATTTTGTCCTCTGGAGTCTAGTCAGCCCATCTAGAGATGGCATACATTTAGAGATTGATGCTGGATGAGGGAAAGTATGCCTTACTCTCCAGCATCAATCAGTCTCCAGTAGTTCTCATCTGGGACCAGCCGGCCACCCTTTTCTCTCCTCCCCTCTGGGCTCTTGTTTAATTGAGTTGGCATGGATCCTGTGCTCAAAGCCACCATTGCCACAAGCTCACATGTGCAAGCTTCCAGTGGCCTGAAAGCCTCTGCTTCCCTGTGTTCATGAACCAGTCCTGGCTCTTACCATCTTTCCACCCAATCTTCCACAATGGTCCCTGAGCTGTGGGTGGGTGAGTTTCAATACAGGAGTCCCATCTAAGGACATACACTCCACAATCTTTTATTCTTTAAAATTTGGCTGTTTGTGGTCTTCTATGTATAGTCTCCGTGTCTAACTAGTTATGGAATTCTGTAGTAACCTCCATCTACTGCAATAAGAAGCTTCTTTGATGAGTGCTATATGATATGCTTGTCTGTATATATTAGGATCCATATGGTAAAAAATTTCATTTGTCTAGAGATATGAAAGAGATAGGGTTTTCTCTATGATCTATGTTCACTCCTGCCATGTATATTAGGTAGAATTTACAGTGCCACCCACCAGTCCACTCTCATTGAGAGGGCTTTATGTCCAATTAGATAGCTGTTGATTGCCCCCCAGAAAACAGTGCCACTACTGCACCAATAAAGTCAATCTAAATATTTTGGAAAACTATAAAAGACATTAATACACCCACCTAAATAATAGACAATACAATCAACTCTTCACTAGTATCTCTGTGATATTAATGGATGAGTGACCCACAGAGGATAGAGGCCACATGGCATGCATCTCCAGGAAGCTCTGTATGCCAAGATTACTGCACCCTTGTGAAACAGAATCTGTGGACAGCACAGACATGCTACAGAACCTTAATCTAGGCCTTTGTATCTCCAACCTTGAAGTCTAGGTAAACTCTTCCTAAATCCTATGACATAGGCATGTTTATTTCAAAAATGGTAATTAGCAAAATAAGAGATATATCCTCAACACCCAACTTCTAACCCTGCTCTGACTGTTCCAGAGTATGGTGTTCCTAAGCCACATTAAGGTTGTACCTGAATAAACAGCCTGACTCTTAGCTTTAATTTTATGGACAAGAGTGAACCCAAATTCTGAGAACCTTCCGTTCCTTCTGAGGTCTTTCAGAACTGTGTGCTGGAGCCAAGTCTCACCCATACTTTCATTCAAATGATCTCTCCAGCATGAATTAGGTAACCACAAGCTTGGATCCACCTTTATCAGAGAATTTTGTCTTTGATCCCTAGGCCTGAAATATCTCTCACACACAACATCAAGCATACTTCTCAATTATTCTCATTGCTTCCAATGAGAATGCAAACACCCACATGCTGCTTTCAGTGTTTGATGTGCTAATTCAAGCACATGTTGGGTGGAGGGGAAAGTGGAGTCCTGAGTGAGGGATTAAGATCAGGTGCCCAGGTCACTAAAGGATCACATGGCTCAGTGAGCTTGTTTACATTATAAAGAGTAGCATTGCAAGGTTAAGTAAAAGTCCTTAGTCCAGATTCTGTCCATATTGTAGTCATTCCTACAGCAGAGGACTTCATTTTCAAGCTTAGAAGCAAGGTTGCCACTTGCTTCCAGTCACTGGAAGATTTTATTAGAAGGACCAACCTTAGGGTTCAAGAGAGGCCTCAGCAGTTAAAAGCACTGGCTGCTCTTGAAGAAGACATGAAGTTCAAATCCCAGCACCCATATGGTGGCTAACAACCATCCATAACTCCAGGTCCGGGGAATCTGATGCCATTTTCTGGCCTCTGCAAGCATTGCATACATGTAGGTAAAATACTCATGTACATAATTTTTTAATTAAAAAAAGAACAACCAACATTTTGCTGAACATAATTTTAAAATATTGTTTAAAATATTTATAAAAAGCATCAATGATAGCAAGAGCAAGAGTGAGCTAACCACCCTCATATAGGAAACACTCTTACAGCAGCAAATTCAGTTTGAGATTTAAAAAACCCTAATGATCATCTCTTACAGCTCCCACATCTCAACACTGCGGCACTGAGATGAAATTTCCAACACATGAATTTGGGGGATCCATTCACTATAACAGCTGTTGTATTTTACAAAGTCCTGAACTTGACATAAAGAAACACTTGGATAGCCAGGCGTGGTAGCACACGCCTTTAGTCTCAGCACTCAAGAGGCAGAGGCAGGCAGATCTCTGTGAGTTCAAGGCCAGCCTGGTCTACATAGTGAGTTCCAGGTCAGCTGGGTCTACACAAAGACCTTGTATCAAAGAGACCAAAAAAAAAAAAAAGATAAATAAATAGAAAGTAGAAAGGAAAAGAAAAGACAAAGACAAGACAAGACTTGGGAAACCCCCTGACAAGAATCAAAGGCAAGTTAGAGACATTTGTTTTAAGTAAAACAAGGAAACAGCCACAGCTATGAGGCCTGATATCTGACAATTATTCTTAAATGAGGCTCTAGAATGAGGGGAATGAAAAGCCAAAATGCAGGCCTCATTTTATTTCAGGCAGAGTTAAAAAAAAAAAAAAAAAAAAGTAATGATGTCATTTAAAATAATGAAATTGTAAAATTTCAAACAATACAAAATATTCTAACTACTAAATGACAGCTTTACATTATCTTTACTGCATTCTTGCCTGTCTTTATTTTTTAAATCAAGTTTTTAAAAATTCAGAATCTGTTTAATTATAGAACTCATTTTATTTTGAAAAGAATCCTATTTTTATAGTATCTATAGTGTTTAGAAAGGTTTTAACACTGATATCTTCCCAATTTGGTGCACAATGGTCTATCAGACAAAGACTGACTTGAACCTTGTGAACCTGTGTCTACTAATGAACACTGTGATGGTTAATATTGGTTATCCACTTGATGGAATTTAGACTTACCTGCAAGACAAGCCCTGGGCATGTCTGTGAGTGATCATCTAGATCAGGTTAACCTCTGTCTTCTAGTAATTATCTTGACGGGCTAATTTAGGTGGGTGAGTCACCCTAAATATGAGTGGTAACATCCCATTGGCTGGGATCCTGGACTGAATAAAAAGGAAAAAGTGAACTGAGCACTGGCAGTTATTACTCTCTGCTTCCTGACTGCACACAATGCACCAGCTGCCTCAAACTCCTGTTGCCATAACTTCCCCATGATGTACTGTAAGTACCCTGGAACTATGAGCCAAAAACCTCTTCCTCCTTAAATTTTCTTCTGTTAAAAATATTTTACGAATTCAGGATGATTTTTTCCAGCTCCATTCATTTACCTGCAAATTTCATAAATTCATTTTTCTTTTTTTATTTTCTGGCCCTTTCGAAACAGGGTCTCTCTGTAGCCCCAGCTGGCCTGAACTTGCTATGTGGTAGACCAGGCTGGCCTTGAACTCACCTGCCTCTGCCTTCCAACTGCTGGAATCAGAGGCACGTGCCACCACGCCCAGTCATTTTTCTTAATAAGTGAATAATAACCCATTGTGTAAATGTACCACATTTTTATTATCTATTGATCAGTTTATGGACATCTAGACTGTTTCATTTCCTGGCAATTATGAATAGAGCAGCAGTGAACATGAAGAAGTATCTCTGCAGTAGGATGTAAAGTGCTTTGGGTATTTGACCAAGAATCGTATGGCTGGATCTTGTAGTAGATCTCTTTCTAACTTTCTGTGGAAGCTCCACATTGATTTCCATAGTGGCTGCACCAGTTTGCACACCTGCCCTTGCCTGCCATACTACTCTGAATAGCCTTGATCTCAGAATTAAATTTGCTTCTTAACAGATATTTTGTCAAAGCAAAGAGACAAGTAGCATGCAAATGTACTCTACTGGAAGCCACCATCAGTGCCTCAGTTTCAACGTCTTGCTGTGCTTGCACATTCTACTGCACAGTCAGTTCCTTGTGAAGTTGTCAAATACTGTTTCCATGTAGGAAATGGTTATCAAACCAAAAACGAAACCCCACTACAGTTCCATTAGAATGATTAACCTGTGAGACAAGGATATGCCTTAGCATCTGTGGTGATTTGAATGAGAAATCTTCCCCAAAGGCTTAAGTATTTGAGCACTTGATCAGTTGGTACAGTTTGGGGCAGGTCATGAAACTTTTAGGAGTGCTCAGTTTTCTACTCCAGTTGCCTCCTGCCCTGCCTCCCTGCCATGATGAACTTATCTCTCTGGAACCATAAGCCCAAATAAACTCTTCCTTCCATAAATTGCCTTGGCCATGGTGTTTTACCAGAGCAACAGAAAGGTAATTAATATAGCATACTACATGTGATGGTTAATTTTATGTCAACCTAATGGTGCCATCTGATAAACAGCATTTCCAGATGTGACTTCTGTTGTATTTCTGGAAAAGATTAGCATTTGAACAGGTAGACTATGTGGAACCGATGGCCCTCCTCATTGTCGGTGGACATCATCCAGTCTATTGTAACCAAAAAGCCATCAGAGGAAAGTTGAACTCACTCTCTGCCTGATTATTCGGCTCCATTAGTCCTCTCCTGCCTTTGTCCTTTGACTAAAAAGCCTATACAACACACTCCAGCTTTCCTGGCTCTCCAGCTTGCTGAGGATGGGTTGTCCCTCTTCTATAATTACATGTGCCAGTTCTTCCATTCATCTCTCTGTCTCTCTCTCTCTCTTTCTCTGTCACTCTCTCTCATTTCTCTAAAGAACCATGGAATATATATGAACCATAAATATATGAGATATAAACATAGATTTTATATGAAGAACCATATATATTCTTTTTGGTATGCATATAATATATTACATTTGCCAATGCAAAATTTGATCTCTCACCTCGAAAGGAATAAGAGCTAGTTTATCCTGGAGCCAAATATGAATGGCCATTACAGAGGAATACAGATTCAGGTCACTCCAAATATCATGCTCCAATGTGGCTACAAGTTCATGAAGTTTTTATAATTACAGGATGAAAGAAAATCATAAATCAAGGCACGTTTTAAATATGTTGGTGGAAACATTAAGGAGGTAGTTGTAATTGTTTTGATGTCAATGTGACACAAATTAGAATCACTTGAATAGGAAGCCCCAACTGAGGAACTGTGCTGAGGATTAAAGGTTCTCTTAGATTGGAAAGCCTGACCTAGAAATTTCGGTATGCCTATTAGTACTCTCTGAAGGTCTCTGTCTCTTGGAAGGTTCTAGTAGATTTTGTCTGAGAATTGAGATTTCCACCTTTTTGAGGTAACCTACAATCCGAGAAATGCAGGAGTGGAAATTTATGCGCCCAAGTAGGTCTCCAAGAGAGATTTTAGAGACCTCGGAATTTCAAGTCATACTCCCTAGCCTAGATGCATTAAGGCTCTGAGATAAAGGGAACAGACACATACCAACCAGGGAGCTCCAAAAGACAGCCTGGCAGGGCTGGGTTTACACCTTCCTTTTCCTTCCCTGAAACACTAGGATTTAAAAAAAAAAGAAAAACGGAAAAAAGCAACATGCCCAAGTTACTGTCTGTCTTATCTTGCCACCTTGTGGCCATTTTCTAGACTGCGTAAGTAAAATGTCCTCAAAACAGAAAGCTTAAAAAGGTCTAAAACCCCACCACTGAAGAGCCTGAAGTGGTGGCCCACACCTGTAAGAGTTGCACTGGGAAGACTGAGGCTGGAGGAAATCACTGTGAGTTCCACACACTCCTTTAATCCCAGCACTCAGGAGGCAGAGGTACAAGGATCTGAGTGGTGGAGGCCAGCCTGGTCTACAGAGTGTGTTCCAGGCCAGCTGGGGCTACAAGGAGACTCTGTCTCAAAACACAAGCAAAAACAAAACAAAAGCCCTGAAATCTTTAATCACAAGCCCTCACCCCTCTCAGTGAGCCACTGGACAGATCTGAGGAGGATAAATGAAGGGTAAAGAGAAAGGCACACACACACACACACACACACACACACACACACACACACCAGGCAAGTGTGGGATGAGCAGACACTGGATCCTTGGTTTGGAGATGGTGCACCTTTCCATGTGCCTGAAGGGTAAATTGTACCAGGCAGAAATGATGGCATGTGAGGTATTGTTTGACTCTCAGAAAAAAATGTTATGAGAGCTACAGAGATGTATTAGCAAATAAGAATCTGCTGCGCAAACATAAGGATCTGAGTTCACATCTTGAGTACCCATCCAAAAAAATCTTGGCGTGGCCAACCAGTGCTATGGGGGCAGAGGCAAGAAGATCACTGGGGCCAGCCTAACTCCTGATTCAGTGAGAGACTGTCTCTCAAGTAATGAGTGATAGAGCACGACACCCATGTCCTCCTCTGGCTTCTACATATGCACAGATATACATACTCTAACCCACATGTGCACAAATACCACACACACACACACAGACACACACACACACACACACACACACACACTTAAAAAGTTAAAAATGGTGTGCATGATGGCTAGTTTTGTTTGTCAACTTGACACACCTGGGAAGAGGAAACCTAAACTGAAAAGTTTCCTCCATCAGATTGGCCTGCAGGTAGGTCCTTAAGATTGGCCTGTAGGTAGGTTCTTGGTTGCTAATTGATGATGGATTATAACCTATAAAATATAAATAAACCCTCCCTCTGCCATGTTAGTTTTGTAATGAGCGGCTTATCACAGCAGCAGAAAGCAAACCCAAGCAGTGTGTAAGAAACCCCCAGGCCATGATATCCCAGGAAAAACAGGTGGAAACAACTTTAGCCCTAGAATACAGCTCTGCCTGTCCCTACCCCAAATGGACGCAGACTCTGATGATGGTGGTGCTTTTTCTCATGATTCATGGCAGTGGACCTATTCTCTTCCCATGGTCAATCCCAGATTCATGGAGTCTACCATGATATATATATATATATAATATATACACATATTATATATAATATATATATTCTCCATATCCTATGTCAGCATATATATATATATATATTATAGTAACAGTAAGCTGACTAACACAAGCCTTCACCCATAACTCATTTCATCTTTGGACACACACCAAATTGCAAACCCTCTATCCTATCAAACTGAGTTCCTTTTGTCCTCCTACCTGTTGGCCATAGCTTGTCCCTTTTGGAGGCACACCAAAGAAGCAATTTTAGACTTGTGAACTTGTATGGGAAAGACAGTCATTTACACGGAAGGTTAAACTTTCTCGGGATGGGATTTCATGACAGTGTAGGGAGGTGATTTTGGTTGAAATATTGCTGACATATGTATCTGAAGAACTGTGTTCCGGGCCTCGGAGAAGAGGTCTGCTGACTGTCATTTGATGTCCTCCTCCCAATGATAAAGGAATTAGATTAGACTGTAGAGTCATTCTCCCTCTGCCACACCACTTTACTATCCCCTGGGGGGCAAGCAGCAATATGTCTAAGAGTCAGTCCCTTGGGTTACAGAACTCATGCATATGATGACTGGGTGAGCTCAAGCCCACCTTCATATTTCTAAATACAACATACTATAATGGTCTCCAGTTCACGATGAGATTTTTGATCACTCTTAAAATGATCTCATCTATTAATTCCTGATGATTCCTGTTTCATAGTGACCTGCTTGGATTTGGACTTTTTTCACATCTGTATGGCCAAAATGTGGGTGCTTGCCAAGCATAATTATTTTGTCCTCTGGTGTTCTTTTGTGGTGATATCCACCGATGACATGAATGACAAAAGTAACTAGAAGCATCCCCTGGTCTTGGGCCAGCACCATGACCTCTACCCCTCATCCTTCTCTTCAGTAAGAGACAAGGCCAAGTCTCCTTGGGTGAGCTAGGGGAAGTCCCTGAGACAAATGTGCAGAGTCTGCCCATGAGAAGGAATTCGAATCTCAATTCCCTGGGCCTACAGCAGGTGGGAGAACACAACAAAGAGGGGTGATGTAGGTGCCATGTCTGAGAACCCTTCTCCATGCCTCCCCCATGAATAGCCTCTGTTCCGAGTTAAATTGTGCCTGGCCAAAATTTGGAGGTTGAAGTCTTATCTCTGAGTATCTCGGAATACGGCACTGTTTGCAAATCGGATGGTTGCATATTGAATTATAGTAATAGTTACTTTTATCATTGCTGTGACAAAAACACCTATCAAGAAGCAACTTAAGGGAAGAAGGGCTTATATATTCAGTCTATAACCCTAGCCCACAGAATGGTGGCAATTCACATTTAGCATGAGTCTTCCCGTCTCAGTTAACATAATCTAGATAATTCCTCATAGGCATACTCATAAATTTGTCTCCTGGATGATTTTATATCTTGTCAAATTGATAATCAATGTTAACTATTACAAGTCTATTCTTTGTCAATTTGACACCTGAACATATTATTTTTAAGCTATAGCCTTCTGTTCCTTGTCCTCATTGGCTCAAGACATCTCATACTTCAAAATGCATTCAGTCAAAAGTGCCTACAGTCTTTAATAGTTCTAACAATATTTAAAGTCAAAACTCCAATTCTCTTCTGAGACTCAAGGCAATTTCTTAGCTGTGAGCTCCTATAAAACAAAAACCAGTATATATAGCTTCAATATACAATGGCACCTAGTAAATAGTCTCCTTCCAAAAGGGAATGATCAGACCAAAGCAAGACCAGAACCCAGCAGAGCAAACCTACAGCTCATTGTCCAGCATCTAGAGCTGTTAATGGACACTTCTTGTACCAAAGAGCTGAGTAGCCCTGACCCTTCAACTCTGCCACCTACAGCACACATAAAATCTCTGGTGGGTGGCATCCATTCTGTGCCTGTAGCTTTCCTTAGCAGATAATCCAGTCCTGGCATCACCATCATCCTGGGGTCTCCTTGCAACTCCAACTTCACCTTTCCAGTTACACAACAGTCTGTCCAGGCCTGCTTACAGAACCTCCTTGACACACATTGCCTGGCCTGACTGGCCTTTAGGGACCTTGGTACAAGCCTTCATTATCTTTTTTTCTTGCATAGTTCGTGTGTGCAAAGCCAGTACCATGTTGACTATGCTGCCAAATTCTGCTGGAAGCTCAGCATGGAGCCTGGTCTCCTTGACCCAAAGCTTTGGCAGCCTCTGTGTGTTTGGGGACTGCATCTGTAGGAACACTTTCCTTGGGAGTTGTTTCTGAACAAGAAACTTCTTATGTAACATTCACAATTCAGACTCTCCTTCAAAATGAAACCTGTACTTTCTAACAATGGTAGCTTTGATGGACAGAGCTTTGCCCTCGGGATAGTCTTACTATTGTCCCAGTGCAGAGCAGATTTTTCTATAATGGTGCTAATCTCTTTAACAATTATAGCTCCTTTCTCAGCATCACCTTGTCTGCAACCTTAACCTCTCTTCTTTCCCAAAAAAGCAATACATTTTCACTTCTCTTTGCTTCCCTTGTTGCTTTCTCTCAATGTCAACCTGGGTCAGAGCAGTGGACTCTAACCATGGCACAG
>NW_008339470.1:64148-65090 GCF_000622305.1 Nannospalax galili | reverse complement strand
TTCATACAGAAAAATTCATTTCAGGGCTCTTGACATTGAGACGTTTTCACATGCATTTCTAATCTCTATATACATGACTATAACTGGTCACAGTCACCCACCTTCTGAGCTCCTCGGCATCTGAGCATGAATACAAACTCGTCAGATAGACAGCCTTCCTCTCCCACTAGAGCCTCCATACTCTGCCATCGCTGTCACTATCCACTGTGCTGTCAGCACCCCCATCCATTCGCCCCATCTGCCTTCTGGTAAATCTAGTCAGCCAGAGGTCCCTGATCCAGGAGAATCAGCAGTTCCTCATCTACGGCAATCTATTGTCAATATTCCTTTGGATAGAATTGGGGTCTGCTGTTCATTTTTCCAGTAGTATCTTGGAACTGTCTGGAAGAGCCTTTATCCATCCTGTCCAACAACTCGACTGAAGGTATTGCCTGTCTGGCTTTGCTGTAACTCTTTTAGCTATATATATGTATGCTCTTATGAAATTATATTGGCCCCTTTAATCTTTGGTTATACTTCCCTTTAGGGTGTTTAAGGACATACAACTGGACCAGATAAACTGATTTGTTTTTACTCTTGAGGTCATTTGAGGATCTGTTCCTCAAGGGTCCCATGGGCTTGGGAGGAGCCCCTGGCTCCTTTCTTTTACAGTTCCGTCTATGTGAAGATAAGTCAAAGGTCCTGCTCGATCATTGTTGGCTTCTCTTGGAAGCATAGAGGAAATGATTCCTCCGTGTTGACCCTCCTCTTTATAGACTGGACACTGGTTCAAGTCCATCTGGTGGGGTCTCCTTGCCCTCCTTGATCAAGAGGTCAGATGACCCACCACCATTACAGGACATTTTGCAAGATGCTCATAGTCCCTGGGAACTAATCGACCGAGGAGGGTAAGGAGCAAAAAGTGTCTTTTGCATCCCTCTGACCCAATTAGTATAGATCTCA
>NW_008339470.1:55016-59871 GCF_000622305.1 Nannospalax galili | reverse complement strand
ATTTTGGCCTCAGGAACTTGGGTGTTGGACTGACCTGAGATCCTGACCGTGGCCGTGCCATGCAGGGCTGCAAAGGCAGATGGGGTGGGAAGAGCCCCAAGATTTCCCAGGGAGTGGATTGAGTAGCTGGGTTGTACTGGATGCAAAGGATCAAGGAGAGGAAAGGTAAGCCTCAGAGCCCCAGAAAGAGGTTGTCAGCCCCAGAAAGAGGTTAGCGGGTGTTGCAGGATCAGGGAGGTAAAAGGAGGTGAGGGTGGGGCCAGGTCCAGAAGCAGTGCTCCTAGGGCCCAGGGAAGGCACTAAGTTGGTCTGGGTGAAAAAGATCAGGAAGCAGTATTGGTTCCCCAGGTGTCTGGGGACCCAAGACTAGGAATGGCGCAGGGCCCAAACTAGTAGAGAGAAGCCCCAAGATTTCCCAGGGAGTGGATTGAGTAGCTGGGTTGTTCTGGATGCAAAGGATGAGGGAGAGGAAAGGTAAGCCTCGGAGCCCCAGAAAGAGGTTGTCAGCCCCAGAAAGAGGCTGGCAGGTGTTTCAGGACCAGGGAAGTAGAGAGCGGTGAGGGCGGGGCCAGGTCCAGAAGCCGTGCTCCTGGGGCCCAAGAAAGGCACTAAGTTGTTCTGGGTGAAAAGGATCAGGAAGCAGTATTGGTTCCCCAGGTGTCTGGGGCCCCAAGACTAGGAATGGCACAGGGCCCAAACTAGGAGTAGAGAACAGCAGGGGAGATGGAAGGGTAAATGTGGCTTGGGAAGTAAAAGCGCGGAGGGCTGCGCTGCAGACTTACCCCAAGAGGTCTGAGGATGGGAGTCCCATCTCTCCTTTTTTATTCAGTCTAGGACCATAGCTCATCACATTTAATTAACCAAATCTAGAACTCCCTCAAAGACATACCAAGAGGCAGTCTCCTAAGTCATTCTAGGTTGAAAGTGAGGTTGAAAGTCAATATTAACCATCACGAGTTCATAGAGTGGGACATGGGCATTAATTACATATGACTGGTTTGTCTTTGTATTTTTATTGTGCCTTTTTCAGCATTTTTGTTTTTTCTTTTCTTTTTAATTGGCACACAATAATCCTATATATGGGGTATGTGTAATGCTTTGATAAATACATAAACTTATGATAGTCAAATCCGTATATCCCTCACTATATTTGTTACTTTTCTGTTGCTGTTATAAAACACCATGACCAAGGCAACTTATTAAAGGAAGACTTTATTTGGGCTTATGGTTCTGGAGGGATGAGAAGAGTCCATCATGGTGAGAAGGCATAGTGGCAGAGGCAGCCAGAGAAGAAAGCTGAGTGTTCACATCTTCAAGCATGCACAGGAAGCAGAGAGAGCAAGCTGGAAGTGGGATGAGGCTACAATTTTCAAACCCAGGCCTCAGTGATGTGCTTCCTCCAGCAAGGCCATACCTCCTAAAGGTTCCCTGAACTTCTCCAAATAGTGCCACCAACTGGGGACCATATACGAAATGTTCAAATGGGGGATATTTCTCATTCAAACTAGCACATTCACCTTATGTATCATTTCTGCTAAACCATTTAGCATCCTTTTTGGTCTATTTTTAAACTATTAAATACAATTGTTATTGTTTTGTGCAATAGACCAGCACTACTCGTTTTTTCCAATCTAACTGAAATCTTGTGCTTATTTGTCTAACTCACTATTCTTAACAGTGTGATCCCCAGGTTCAACTGCAAATGGTAGATCCTGTTCTTTGTATGGCTGAATGGCATTTCATCGTGTGTACATACCACCTTTTCTTTAAACATTCATCTGTTGATGGACCATAGGCAGCTCCCATTTCTTGGTTTCTGTAAATCATGCTGCAATAAATATGGGGTGTCCATCTCCAACATACTGATTTTGTTTCCTTTGGATATGATACCCAGCAGTCAGATGGCTGAATCATCTGGTAGCTGTAGTTACAATGTTTTTGAGGAATTTCCATACTGCTTTCCATAATGGCTCTACTAATTTGCATTTCTAAGTACAGTGTGCAAGATTTCCCCTTTGTCTACATCAGTATCTGGTATTTTCTGTCTTTTTTATAATAACCATTCCAGTTACAGTAAGATAATGGCTCACTGTGGCATTGACTTTTATTCCCTGATGATTGATAATGTTGAGCATTTTTTATGTTTCTGTTGACCATTTAAATATCTTGATGAACAACTACTGAAGTTTACACCTATTTTTAAAATTGTCTTTATTGTTGTTGTTGTTGTGCCTGTGTGTACATGTATGCACTTGTGGAGGTCAAAGAACAACTTTGTGGAGTTGTTTCTCTCCTTCCATTGTTGTGAAAAAGAAGAATTTACTGCTTGTTTGAATTTACTGCTTGAATTTACTTGTTTGAATTTACTGCTTGTTTGAATTTACTGCTTGAATTTACTGATTGTGACTGATTAACCCAATTCAGGAAAAGACACAGGCACCCAGAGATAGGGGAGCTGCAGATAACAGGGAAGGCACATGCCACACATGCCACCCTCCCCGACCGAGACACCTAAAGGGAGTTGCAGCATTGTTTTAGAATTACTGGTGGTGGGGTTTTGAAGTTATTGATGATTTGAAACTATTGGTTAAGTGAAAAGTGTGGAGTTTTGAGCAAGTGGGAGCCTATATAATCCCTGCTTGAAGTTGCTTCAGGGTCGATTGCTCCAACCAGGCCTGTGTGTCTTGGAAGGATGGTTGACCCCAGCTAGCTGGTTTAATAAAACTCTGCTTGATTTTTGCATCTCCATGCTCGTGCATTTGTTCCCTTGAAGAGACCCGCTAAGTCACAGACCCTAACACCATCTTTACGTAGATTCCTGGAATCAAATTCAGATCACCAGGCTTGTGTGGCAAGCACCTTTACCGGCTGAGCCTTTTCACTAGTCCCACACCCATTTATAATCTGGTCTTTTCTTCTTTTCTTGGTAATTATTTCAGTCTTATATATAATCCAGGTATTAACCTTTCACCGAATGCATAGTTTAAAAATATTTTGTCTCATTCTATAGGTTGTTTCTTCACTATATTGACTGTCTTCTTTCCAGTGCAGAACTTTTTAGTTGATGTTGTATGAAAGAGGTTTGTTATACCCACATACTCACAAGTTGGGGTAGGGAGACCACCCCAATGAGACCGAAGAGATAGACATAATGCTTCTATAAGTCAGAGTGAATCAAAGATTCACCACCAGAGGCTAGGGGAGAAGCCTGGAACAGATTCTCCCTCACTGCCCTCAGGAGAGACCAGCTCCTGTGATCCGTTGATCTCAGAAATGCATCCTCCAGATCCGGAACAGTACGTTTTTGTTACCAAAGCCACTCAATCTATACTTTGCTACAATAGCCCTAATATACTCCAGAGATGAGAACATCAAAGAAGTCAGCTTTGTCCAGGCAGAGAAGGTCCTGCCATACCACAGAAAGGGCAGAGACACCAAAAACCCTCAGAACACTTCTCCCCAGATCAACAGCTCATCAACACTGTCCATCACAAAGTACCCTGAGAGAACAAGGTACAATCCCACTATGCTCTCCTCAAGGTCCCTGAATTCCTACAGTCATCATTTATGGGCCATGATTTTAATAACTTTGGATATTTCCTTCTACATTATCCATATTGTAGTTCCCCAGCTTAACTGCAAATGCTTTGAGGGACTGAACTATATTGCAAACCTAACTATGAGTTAGGTGATCTCTATGATCAGAATTCTTGTTGTGACCATTGACATCATGTCTTTCTTTACTGGTCCTGGTGTTCTTGACTGTTTAAAAGAAATGTAATTCCTAAAGTCCTTCAGTTAGAATATCTATGATTCTGACATCATGCATGCTTGCGAATTAACCAACCTGCCTGCTTAGGGTGTAAAAGTGAAAGAGAAACTGGTTGTGGTATCATACACTTATAATCCCAGCACTTGAGAGACTGAGACAGAAAGAAGGAAAGTTTGAGGCCAGCTTGGGTACATGGTGAGTTTGAGAACAGCCTGGGTCACATAGTGAGACTCTGTCTCCAATAAAAGGGTGGGGGGAAGCCTGACTGTTAAATGTGATAAACAACTACTCAACTGGTGTTAAAAAAAAAGTCATTTAATCAGGGAGTAGACCACCCAAGGCTGATGGTGCAGTATGGCACTCCAAACTTCCCTGGCCCCCTTCCTAGATTCCAAGATCTTTCTGCCTTCAGCTCCCTCTCTAGAAGTCTGCTTTCCTATTGACCACTGATGCTTTCTCTCTTTTTGATGAAGGTACCATTGAATGCTGCATGGGTGTGCTGGGCACCATACCCATGGCAAGCTAGGCTCAGGCACCCCTTTTAGAAGCTTCTTTTCTCTGCTTTTGGAGGAACTTACTCTTCCTCAATAGTCATATTATTTTCTGTAAACCAATTTTTGTATCTGTCCTTGGAGGGATCCCAGCAAATCTCATTATCCATTACTAAGAAATTTTGATATGAAGCTCAGTTGGCAAAGCTCTTGCTTTAGCTCAGCATAAAGATCTAAGTTCAGATCTCCAGCATCCACATAAATGCTCTGAGTTCAAGTGAAAGAGCCTGCCTCAATAAATAAGGTAGAGGGCAATGGAAGAGGACACTGATGTCAACTTCTGACTTCCACATACATGTGTACCCACACATATGTAAACACCCACACACAACACCACATACACACACACACACACACACACACACACACATACACACAAAAAAAATTTAGATACTCCAACAGCAATGGAATATTTTTATTTTAGCCTCTTGCAAATTTTTCTTTAGTTTAACACTAAATTGAATTGTACTCCCAAAGACATGACCACTGAAAAATTTTGGTAAAGATTGTGTGCATTCTTTTTTTTTTTATT
>NW_008339470.1:48083-52620 GCF_000622305.1 Nannospalax galili | reverse complement strand
GGTTTAGAAAGTCCTTTCCTACACCTATATCTTGTAGGTTTTTCCCAATGTTTTCTTCTAAGAGTTTCAGAGTTTCAGGCTTTACATTGAGGTCTTTGAGCCATTTGGAATTGACTTTTGTGCAGGGTGAAAGATAGGGGTTTAGTTTCATACTTCTACAAGTGGAGATCCAGTATTGCCAGCACGATTTGCTGAACATGCTGTCTTTCCTCTAGTTAATGTTCTTGGCCCCTTTGTCAAATATCAGGTGGCTAAAATTGCAATTACTCATATTTGGGTCTTCAATTTTGTTCCATTGGTCTATGGGTCTATTTTTGTTCCAGTACCATATTGTTTTTATACTCCCAAAGATATGACCACTGAAAAATTTTGGTAAAGATTGTGTGCATTCTTTATGAAAGCCATAAAACTGTCATTAACTTTATCAATATTCTCTAAAATACAGTATGTATATGTTCAACTTTTTATTGTCTTATAATTCAATGTAAAATTGAAATTTTATTATTGTAAAATGTTTTCCAAAGTCTGATGTTCTTTCATGGTATTATTTCTTAGAGCCAATAATATAAAATTATCCAATTCCTATGAGTAAATTTATTTTATTTCCTACTTTTTAGAGAGTACCAGGAAACTTTCACTACTTAAATTTCACTCTTGATCTTAGCCAAAATGCTAATGTGCAACTTCAGAGCACAACTGTCTTAGCAAGAAGTTTGTAAATAAATACCTTAAAACTCAGGTATAGAAGTTTTTTTAAAAAACGAGGAAGAAGAAAAAGCAGAAGAAGGGGAAGTGGGAGGGGAAGAGGAGATAGTGAGTTCTAGGCCAGCTGTAGCTACAGGGAAACACTGTCTCAAACACACACACACAAGAAGAAGAAGAAGAAGAAGAAGAAGAAAAAGAAGAAGAAGAAGAAAAAAAAAGAGCAACTACTACTACTACTGGCACACACTCTGATCCATGGTTGTAGGAAATTAGAGTGCACACAGACCAGCCCAAGTAATAGGAAGGGACTGGACACAGGAACCTTATGTAAAATAGTTGCAAGAGGTGAATATCCTGGAAATCTAAGTCCAGAATGCTGGTAAGCTGCACAAAACCCAGTACTGGAAGGTCATCCTGGTTCTGAGTTCCTCACCCTGGTGTTCTGGTTTGACTGCTGTCCAGGAGTCCACTTTTCTATCCTTCTCTTCCCCATTTCAATTTTCTTAATGTTTTTGTGAACATGCCTCTGGAAGGAACTTGAGGAAATTTAATATTAATTATGACTGTGAGTGATACAAAGAAAGAAATGAAAATACAAGTTTCAGGAAAAATAATAATCCATTCTCCCAAGAAGCCTAAGTCCTGACCATTGACTAAATGTTAAAGTTCTATAAACAACTGAGTGTGTCAACTCAGACTAGTTGGACACCTTTAGCTCTGTGACCTTGGACAAGGCCCTGCTCATTTTCTTATTACTAAAATAGAATATTTACATCTGTCCTTCCCTAGGGTTAGCATAAGGAGCAGGAGCCTGGTCTCCACACTCAGTCAATGGGTGGCAGCAGACCATTTTCCTGTCATGCTTCAGATACTTCACAGGTCGGAAGAGACACTTGAACTAGAGGGTCTTTTCTAACTCTGTGTCTATCAACTCCTAAACAGCTGTGCTTGCATCAACCTATGTCTACAGATCTACCCTTCCAGTTCAGATATACAGTGCCCCTCCACCTGATCCTGCTGAAAGTTATTGTTTTAAAAGATTGGTCCCCAGCTCCTGTCTATTTTAGGAAGTTCTGGAAATTTTAGAAGGTCAGGCCTAGCTAGAGGAAACAGGGGCCTTGCTAGAGCAAATAGGTCACATGGGGCCATGCCTTTTAGCCTGTGTCTTGTCCTTTTCTTTCTCTGCTTCCTGACTACCATGAGGCAAGTCTGATATTCAGTTTCACCATGGGTCTAGAATCAGCAGACTAAGGACAGAAATGTCTGAAACTGTGAGCAAAAAAAAATCCTTCCTTGTTATGCCAGGTATTCTGATGCTAACTAATATACACCTTAGCCTGAGGTCCTAACAAACCCTTCCTCTAAAAACCTTCACCACTTACAGAGGAACATTAAGCACACCCTGCTGCTTGAGACTTGTTTTGTGAAAACTTGCATTCATGGCATGCTTTTATAATAAAATTCTGTGCTTCCTTTGCACTGGTTTATCTGTTTAGAGATGTTTTTTTCTTTTTGCTTATTATTGATCATCAACTGCCTGTAGTCACTCTTTGATCCTCTCTTTTGTTGGTTAACACCTGCTGTGTCAGTCTCCCTCTTAAACTGTAATGATACAAAAACAGACGGGGAGGCTCTGGGAACTACAGGAACCAGGGCCAACCTCCCTCAGGCCTGTGAATTGTCTCATTCCTGAGGCTGTTCTGTAAGTTCTTCTGCCAAGTTTCTATGGGAGCAGAGGGATCATTTTCTCCCTTTTCAAAGAACAGGGTGAGTTGAGGCCTTGAGCTGGCAAGTCCTTTAAAGTCATTTTTAAAAGAAACCTGAGCTGAAAGGCCATGCAGCTGGCTGAGGTTGATGTGATTGTCTGAAGCTCTCTAGTGGTCAGCTCTCCTAGCTTTCCCACACATGCTCAGAGCCTGCTGCAAATTTGGCCACTGCGAAGGGCTGACCAGTGGGCACAGGTCCCCTCCCCACTGCCACACAGGAACAGGAAGGGGGTGCAGACTTTCTCTTTTGGGCTCATGACCAGGACCACACTTGTCCTCCCAGTTCTCAGACCCTGTCAATCAAACTTGGTCCTTGGGGTTTTCTGAGGTAAAATAAAGGTAGGTACCAAAGCAGGCAGGTGAGAACTTACATCTGAATCATGGAATCATAAAGGGTCTAGTTAATCCCATCCCATCTTGGATCAATTAGGACAGGGACCCAAGGGGATGATGATCCCAAAGCACACAGGAAGAGATGGCTAGGCTCCAGCACAGGGTAGAGGTTCACTTGGCCTCTGGCCAATCATAAAGCTTCTGAGTCTATAAATGTCTGTCAGTCACCCAGGAGATACCAAGGACACCAAATGCACTGAAGTTGAGAAATGTGTAGCTGGGGCCAGATGCCTTTGACCTGCCCTGAGTAGCCAAATGGAGAAAATCTATTTATAAAGCCAGGGGAGCATGATGAACCTTCACACTTTATAGAATAGAATGGTCAACTGAGACCCAGAGGTAGAGGAGGCTAGGAGGTATTTGTGTGAGAAGAGTAAGGACTGGATTTATTGAGAGTTCAACCCAGATCTGGCAAGGTCCGTCCAGATTTGGGTAAGGTCCTTCCAAAGTCTTCATTTGACCTCCAGGCCCTGCGTCTAGGGTCTGTAAGTGTTCCTGGTGGTAGGGGCTGATATGAGTCTGTAGCAAGCTACCTGGACAAGATCCAGTCTCCTCTCAAGCAAGGTTTCTTTCCAACCCTGGACAGCAGCCCCTGCCCTCTGAGAACATTTCCCACTAGAACAAGAGAACAGGGAGTAAGCCTACCCACCCCACTTGGGTCCCCATGCAAGGACAGACCTTCTGAACCAGTTGACTTGGCTTTTCAACATTTTATTCTTATGTTTGTACAGCTATATTTTATAATGCAGTGATGCAGTTTAGACACAGCCAAACCCTGTCTCCAGAGTAGTAATAACACAAGCATGATGCAGAATGGGATGAGACAAACATTCCCAAAGAGAGTTTAATTAGTGACAACCTCAAGTCCCTGTGTCTGCCTACACTTCAGAAACGGATGACACACGCTTGTCCATCATTGAAAACTTGTGTGAAAAAAGGCACCATGAGGACACTTTACAGGTATATACAAAGTGAAAACTAGAACAGAATTATACATCTCTCCTTCTGAGGCTTTTTTTGTTCTTTTTTTTTTTAATATACACTTTGTAAATTGTAAACCTTCACTTCCAAAAAGATACAAATACACTGAGGCATCTTAGGCAAAATATTTTCTTACTTACACAGATGCAATACATAAAATAGTCTCTTAAGTGCTCTTTCTCAGTAAAGAGTCTCAGATCCATGTCTGCCTGCAGATACAAGATCAAGCCTTTCACACCGTTTTATATTTTCAATATATCTTTTTTAGGTGTATATATTTATATTATATATATTTATATATTTACAGATCTGCCATATATTCCTTCACCTTTGGTTAAAAAAAGCCCTCTCTTTGACAACATACTGAATGTCAAGGTTCAGATAGCCCCGCCCCCTCACCAACAGGGCCTCATGACCTCACAAGCACCTGAGAAAAGGGAACCAAGTTGATAAGCACCCTGGTCTTTGAAGTCAAGAGAAAGCAACTTTTCTCCACTGTTTGGCCAACACAACAGGCTTCCCCTTTGATCTGTAAAGAAGGCAGGTCTTAACAGTCCTGCTCTCCCACTTCCCTCACTCAACTTAAAAAAAAATACATCTTCCCGCCTTCTGCAGGAAGCAGAAGCCTCCCCCTTAAAAGACCCCAGCTCATGACCCGGGCAGACATTTTCCCTGCCCAGAAGGGAATTTGT
>NW_008339470.1:30251-47817 GCF_000622305.1 Nannospalax galili | reverse complement strand
ATTTACATACAAAAGAAACCTCTGTTCCCACAGAACATATACATTCCTCATTTTGCAGCCTGTCAAGTCAGAACTTTTGCATTCTCCCCTACTCTGATATATAAAATGATTTTTTGCTGACATGGTTTGCCTTACACACAGGAGAAGAAGCAACAGTATGTTGGCAGTGTGGAAAAGGCAGATACAAGGGCTCCCAGTCCCCCAGATCCCACCCCCACCCCCACTCCAACTATGATTTAGTGGATAAGAGAGTCCCTACATTATGGGATGGACTTTGTAAAGTGTTACAGTATCCTTTGGGTAGATTCTGAGAAGGGGCTGGAGAGGAAAGCATCAACACTCCATGCTTCAGCAGGCTTTGGGGAGCTCCAGAGGCAGGTTGGCTGTGGACACATGGTATTGCACCTTGGTGTTGACATAGCCCTGCTTCTTGGTGCAAGTGAAGTCGAAGCTGGCTTTTGTGACAGAAATGCAGGTTACACTTCTTGCACTGGAGAAACACCAGAAGCAGAGTATTAACTATTATCAACTCAAGAGACGCATCATTGTTCACAAAGACCTAGGGCAGGAATTGTCTCTATGAGGGTCAACACAGCTCTTGAACATTGGCTTCTGCCAGAGGTAAGTATTGCACAAATATCCTGGCCTCCCATTCCAAAGTGTCACTCTTGCCTTCCCCTGGCTTGAGCTATCCTTCCCTGACTTAACTGAAGAAGTACAACAAGTCTATCCAAAAGATAAGTTCAGATAGAAACTCTCCTAATTATTAACACATTTGTGAATTTCTCTAAGATAAAAATAATCCATCCTTCCTTTAAATCTCAGAGTTACAGCCTTGCCCCACAGAATCCATCTGTACTAACATCCTCATCAGGTAGATAACATTTTGAAGGCAGTGAGTACTTCTCACCAAACTCTGTACTCCTGTTACCAAGCAGAACACACTCAAAAAATTCTCCGAAAACAATTGGACAAATGCATTACACCAGTCTAAACTCAGGGAATTTCTTGAGTCAGAGGACCTTTTTTTTTTTTTTTTGGTCTTTTTGAGACAGGGTCTCCCTGTAGCCCCAGCTGTCCTGGAACTGCTATGTAGACCAGGCTGGCCTTGAACTCACAGAGATCCGCCTGCCCCTGCCTCCCAAGTGCTGGGATTAAAGGCGTGCGCCACCACGCCCGGCTGGAGGACCTTTTTTTAAATGAAGTATTATAGATTATCCCTTTGTGGATAAGACCTTCAATTAGATAAACTAGCAAACCATTAGCAAGTACAGCTGTTATTCACAATGATTCAAGGAATGGGTGATAAGAGTTTTAGTAGGAAAACTTACTGAAAAATAAAATGGATAACTAAACATAATTGGGTAGATTGTATCAGATCCTGGAGCATAAAGGATATATTTAGATGAATAACCAAATCCACATGTAATACAGACTTCAGTTTATAATTATCAATTTTGGTCCATTAGTTGTAACAAATTCATCTATAAAACTAAAACTGTTCTATAAAACTAAAACTATTCTAAAGCAAAATGGATGGAGAACATGTTTTACAATAAAAACAGAAATATATCTAGAGCACTAATTAATTAACTAATTAAAAGAAAGGGTAAGACAGTGAATAAGGGGCCCTGCTCTTGAGAGACATAAGCCCACTGCAGCTGTGTCACCCACTGCTACGAATCCTGGCCACATCATTTTTCTCTCGCAGCTTTAACTCTCCTTTCCACAAGAAATTGGGTCAATAAATGCCATAGGTCACTTTTCAACTCTTATAGCCTCTGCAACTAAAATTCTATGTGCTTGAGCAACCCAGAGCACTGAATAAATTTATTACTTTAGCATTACCACCTTATTTTGAGGCTCACTTTACAGATGAGGAAATTAAGGCACTAAGAGATAAATAATGAACTTTCCCAGAAGCAAAGGGCAAATACAAAGATATTCACTAAAAGCCTTAGGAACAAGGAAACAAGAACGCTTTTCAGGTTGACATCTGGATGTGAATGAAGTATTCATTGATTAGTTCTTCTGCCCAGAAGCACCTGACATGCTGCCATCAATGCCTCAAAGCAGGCACACGCACTACGTAAAAAAATCAGTGTAGCTACGTTCCAATTGTACTTTATGTCCACTGAAATTTAAGTTTCCCATAATTAGCACTGTCACAATTTTAACTTGGGCAATATTCAAAGTTTAACCATCAGGCTGTAGCTTACTGAGACTTTGTTCTAAGGCATGATAATTCTAACAGCCTCTTTTTAGCAATGCACTACACAGATAGGTAACTTTCTTTTCTGAAATGGCTCTCTCTGTGTTTTGTTTGGGCGTTTTTTCATACCATACTTTTCTGATTGTTTTCCTACTGCTTTTTTTTTAAAAAAAATTATTATTTTTATTTTATGTGTATGCGTGTACTACCTGCATGTAGGTAGGTGCACTTGAGTCACGCAGTGCCCTCGGAAGTCAGAGGGTGTCACATTCCCTGTAACTGGAGTTACAGATGGTTGCCAGCTGCCACGTGGGTGCTGGGAATTGAATCTGGGTCCTCTGCAAGAGCAGGCAGTGCTCTTAACTGCTGAGCATCTTGCCAGCCCTGCTCTCCTACTTCTAAGACTATTCTTTTGTTTGTTTTCTTTTTTCTGAGACAGGGTCTCCCTGTAGCCCTAGAACTCACTGTATAAACCAGGCTGGCCTGGATCTCAGAGAGATCCTGCCTCTGCCTCCCAAGTGCTGGGATTAAAGGTGTGTGTGACCATGCTGGGTCTATGATCACTTCTCCTAAACACCTAAGCTACTCTTAAATATACATCTAGCCTCATGTAGAGGTTCACAGTGGGCACTTGGCAAGTATTTGTAGAATGAATGAATGACCCCCAAATCTATGTCTCCATAGGCTTCACTTTATTCCTAAGGGTCAAGTTACCCAGAACAATGCCTCCATTTCAAAGATAAACACACTAAGGCCTGGGAGTGTTAACTGGGGTGGCTATGATAATCAGGCTCAGACTCAGGTCTCCTGACCATTATGAGTTTAGTCATCACCCCACTGTGTTCTAGAGATTCAAGCAAACGGCTCTGCTGCCCACTTGCTCCACGCTTCTCCCTCCCTGGCCAGTCAGTGGCCACAAGGCTTACATACAAGTAAGGTCTCTCCCCTGTATGGATGCACAGGTGGCTCTTTAGAGTCTGAAGGTGCTGGAAGCGGGTGCCACAGATTTCACAGGGATAGGGCTGCTCTCCAGCGTGGATGAGCACATGAGCACGGAGATGAGCCACCTGAAGAAGGAGCACAGTGTGAGAGGGGCTGCCAGGGAGCACTGCAGGCCTACCACTGGGTCCTCATACCCACACAGTCCCTTTTCCCTGCTGTCCTGCTCACCTGTACAAATCTAGCCCCACAGGTTTCACATTTGTAGGGCTTCTCTCCAGAATGAATTCGAATATGGGTCTTCAGGTTGGCTTGCCGGTTGAACTGTGCCCCACAGATGTTACAGGGATAGGGTTTCTCACCTATAACTAAGACAAACAGTAAAAGCAAACCATATTTAATGGAGGTTGCCAATGACTGTCCATTTCAAGGCAGCTACCTCTCTCCAAGGCTATTTATGCCTTCCATTCTCTCCAGTGAGGTCACAGAGAGAATTTAGGGGCCTGCCACTCTTGCTCATACATACACTGGCACATCTGGTGGGGGACAAGGCCAAGAAACAAGCAGTGGCATGGTGGGATGGAGACAATACTAAACTTGGGACATGAGGGAAAAGGTTCCAGGAAGCCTGACCTGCAAAACCTGTGTTGTCCTTAGGGTCATCTGCCTATGGGACTTGAGCAAGATACTGTCCTCTGGGCCTCAGTTTTCTTCTCTGAATGGGCAGGGCTGATCTAGATGACCTGGGAAGATTCCTCTGGCTCATATAGGCTAACACAACAAGCCACTCACCAGGGAGATACAATCAGGCTGCTCTAGTTTCTCTTTCAGAACAAAGGTGCTTTTCCACTTGTGGCAACTACAGCTGTATTCCATTTGCAAATGGGTTTGAGCAGAGGACAGCAGAGGCAACCAATCTAAGGACTGGGCCTTCCACCAAGGAAAGTTTCTAGGATGAGGACAGCACCACTTAAAGTTCTGAGAGACAGTGAATAGCCATGACAATCAGGTTGTGAGAAGCTCCCTGGAGAAGGAATGTGAATTGGTTTGATAAGTGCTTAGAGGGCATCAGGAGGCTTTTCATTTTAACTGGCTTTACCAAAAGCCAATCCACTTGGCTTCTGTTGTATACCGGAGTTCAAAAAAATCACCAGCACCACTTAAGTAAAAGCAGCAAGGTAAATTTTATTATGTCAACCAGTCAGGCTATCTCAGGAGTAGAAGCAGCCCTGAGCATTGATTGATCAGAGTTTTTATAGGGTTACAGAAAGCACTGTATGAGCAAAATATCTATGCACCAATCAGGTTTGTGCAACATAGCAGAATTCTAATTTTAGTAATCAACAACTAATTATTATACAGACCAGTGATGTAGTCACATAACTTGGCATTCAACTTTGTAACCTTAAAATTAGCCAACTGTCCTAGCCATAACAAGTATAGTACAAAAGCCAGAGTCAACAACTTGCAGGTGGTCATACAATAACAGGATAACAAGGGTGGTCTTATGTTTTATGTCAAGGTGACCTAAAATAGCAAGCAAGTTACAGAAGTGAAAACAAGCAGTTAGCCAGATGTAAAATATCTGGAATTAACACATTCCATGGGTTTGTGGTTAGGACATTTTCTCAAGGCCCGAGGTTGCCCCCCTTTTCCTTTTGGTGTGGAGCAAAGTTACTGTAAAAATAGCTCTGAACAAAATGGAATAACAAGTTAGTTTGCTGAGCCAGTTCACCTTCACCTCTCTAAACCTCTCTGTACTTCTATCTCCAAAGTCAGGATAATAATCACTGTCCTTCCTACCTCACAAGAGCACATTATACAGCACAAAATAAAATATGATGTATTATGGGGATGTGAGACACAGGTCAAATTCCATTATACTTTGAAGTCCCTGCAAGAGGGATTAATGATGAAGATTCCATGGTTATCTTTGCACCTACCTGGATTTCATGTCTCCAAAACCCATCTGTGACACTAGGACACTAAAGATGGAAACAGAGGCCCAGAGAGAAGGACCAAGATAATCATCCCAGGGACAGGTTGGGACAGTCCCTCCTCTCCCTCTGACTAAAGATCTATAATCCTGTGTCAAACCTCTCACTATAAGCAATTCAATTTCTTTCTTTTGTTATAACAATTTGAGAATGGTACATCACTGTAATAGAACCCCAATGATATATTTGCTAGGTCATAGAAAAACCATAGCAAGAAGTGGGTAAAGAGTAACACTTTTTACCTGGTTAAACTGAAGGTGCCAATACTGACTATACAGAAACATTCACTTTCAATTTAACTAACTTAATTCAGCAAACATTTTCTGAGTACTTCCTTCATGCTAAGGACCTAGTAGGACCAATGAGAGATGCAGGGATGAGTAAGGCAGATGCTTCTCCACAGGGAATCAGCACCCTTCTTGGGAACACTAACATGTACCCAGGGAAGGGTAGTGGTTTGGGCACAGACAGGTTGAGAAAGCCCTGAGAATTAGAGTTAGCCCTGCAGGCCACCTGTATGGGAATAAAACTGAAGACTGCTTGGACAGTGTGCTTACCCCAGATCAACTCCAATACTTGACCACTTGTTTTGATTAGTCCACTTCCTGGGAGATGGAGAGGGAGGCTGGTGATTGCTGGTGATTTTAAGTGCCAGTAGACTTCTAATCGGGTCATCTCTCAGAGACAACAGTACAATAAAATGGAAATACAAATCCCATTGAGTACAGGGGTCTCCCTTCCTCCAGGTATGAAAACAGGCGGGCAAGAAAGGGACTCACCACAGCTAGAATCCCAGTACTCTGACTGAGCCTCTCCCATCTCAGGGAAAGTGGGGCCAGCAGTATGGAGGCAGACCTCTGTATGCTGAGGGGACTGAAAGCCACAGGATGTGCACTTTGGGGGTGCATGTAGTGTGGTGAGTGGCTCTCACTGCTGCTGCAGGGTGAGACAGTCAGGGACCTGTGAGTGGGAGCAAAAAGACTCAGCAATCAGTAGGGGAGAGGGCCAACTATCCCCACACCAACCTCTCCTCTCTGTTCAAGCAAGCCCAGTGACCAGCACTGCCCTCCCAAGCTCAGGGGATTGGGGAGGTGGCTCACAGTCCTCCTCAAGCCTGCCTTCTCTGGCCTGGGTCAAGGAGAGCCCAAACCCCACTCCTGGGCCCAGTTGCTTCTCCTCAGAACTGGTGCCCACAGTCTCTCTTAGTCTAAGAGAGGAATTCCCTCTACATCAAGATCACAGGAAGTGCCATTGGAGTCTGTGGAATGCTTGTTTCCTACACAAGAGAATGATCTCTTGCTATGAAAAACAAAATGAAACAAAGTAGGACTATAATGTAAAACACTTCTTTTTTAGGCCAATTCGCTCTAGTACTAATTCCACCCTCCCTGTGGCTTGGCATTTCAGATAAGAGAAAAAGAAAACAGCCCTGCTCACTGCATCCATCAGAGGCTGTGGCCCTAGAACTGTGCTCAGGTAATCCCTGACCTTAGACCCAGTGGGGCTCTGAAATTACCAGTTAACATGTTATTGAGCCGGCTAGCTTGGGGGATGGTAGAGTCCTCAACCTCTGTATGCTGGCACTGAGCCTCCTTGGGGACTGGAGATCCAGGTTCCCAGGCTCCATGGGTGGCTGGCATGTGGGTGGGGCAGGGTAGGCTTGAGGGGAGAGGCGGCCTAGCTCTGCTTGCTCAGGCCCCTTGGATTTGGCATTCTGGTTGAGACTGTTGAGCACGATGAACTTGTACTTCTTCCAGTTGCAGGCTTTGGGGTCAGTAGGGCTCTTGCCTGAGCGGGAGCCAGAGGCCTGAAGGATGCAGGCATTCTTGCTAATGCAAGACTCTGTGGGTGAGTTGGGCTGGCAGTCAGATTTCTGGGGACTCTAGGGACTAACCAGACCCTTCCGATTCAAGGGCACATTGAGGGCTCAAAATTCAGGGCAATCTGATCCTCTGAAGAGGTTCTCTCTGCTTCTTTGCTGGTCTTGTCTCAGGGGAGGTACATGGCATTCTGGGCAGAGGGGGCAGCCAGCTTGGGGCCCTCAGCCCCATTGTAGTGCATGTCACTCTGTGCCTCCTCTGGGATTGCCTCCTTGGGTAAGTAGATGTTACTGTGACACAAGCTGGGGGCCACTTTAGGGCTGGACGGCTGTACTCACTAGGGACCGGCCTGGCACTGTTGCAGGGAAGGGTTTGCTCCTTCGGGAAGGGGTTGGCACAGGCATGTGAGCATCTCTCAGCTCCTTATCAGAGAAGAGGAAACTGCTGAGCGGGAGATGGCTGTACATGGGATATGAGGCTGGCAGTGTGGACAGGCTGCGGTAGAGGCTAGGGGCAAAGGCTCTGCTCTCACACCCAGTAGTATTTCTTAGTGGAAGGTTGTTCTCCACAGTCTCACAACTTCGATAGGCCATGATGTCTTGGGGCATCAGTATCCAGCTGTTGAGGAACTCTTTACCAGGAGGCTTGAGAGCAGGGACCATCACTGCTTCACTATGGGGAAAAAAGATCCAAAATTAGAACTGTTAAGCAGATGACCTTCCAGTGACACTGTTATATAACTGCATCTGTGCTTGAGTCAGCTACACATAGATGTGACTCTGGAATAGGGAAACACAATTATTAGGCATTTATACTTTGAAGTCTAGCAACCTAGGCTACAGTTGGGGAAACCAAGCCACGCAGAAGGGAAATGAGTTACTTGCACAGTATGTGTCTGATTGGGCATGATCTTGTAAAACAAGACATATGAATGCATGTCTGGGAATCTATAATTCTGATGTTGCAGAATGTTATGGCTTTCACAAAGCTTTTTAAAGCCCTCATCTCATTTCACACATGCAAAATCATACAAAGAAGGAAAAACAAGCATTTTATACACACAGAAACAAGGAAGGAAGAATGTACATAATGCCTATACTACACTCTCAGAGGGTTCCCTATATACAAAAAGGAGAATGAGAATAGGCAGTGAATGTCAGTGCAAAAAGCCTTGGCTCTGGAGCAGCCAGACCTGATTTGAAACCCAGCTCTGCTGCTTATGGGCTCTATGACCTGAAGCAAGTACTTAATCATTCGGAGCACAAGCCCTGGCCTGTAGAAAGCACTTCCAAATGATGGCAATGATGGTCTTGCCACCATTATCACCCACATAAGACAAAAAGAACTCACTATAGACACATAAAGGGACTTATGTGGGTGACAAAAGTAGGCCAGCTCAACATGATCACAGTTAATAGTGCTAGAACCAGAACCTTGAGAGGTAAAATGCCAGATTTCAAGGGACTATAAAGCAGGACATTTCAACTACCCAAGGTCGACTGTGTGGCTCCGAGAACATGAATTTTTAGTCCTATGAAGTGATCAAATACAGCCTAGAAACTTCTGTTAAGAAGGCAATCACCCTAGAGTTGCTGAGTCAAGTGTTCTGAAGAAGTCAAGCCTTGAGTCTCTGCTCCATTTAGCAGGGTTCTTCATTTCCTTGGCTCCTTGCAACCTCACTTTCTAAAGATGCTCAAGTTTCCTATCCTTTAGGTAGGGGTTAGACCCAGTGGAATAAATCAGTTCATCAAATATCCACCCAAACAGGAGTGTGATGATACAGAAGAAAAGCAATGCAGTCCCTATGAACTTGAGCAGCTCACATTCTGGTAGGGAGCTAAGGTACTTATGTAAATAGTTGAATAAAAATCTAAAAGATAACTAAAATACATACGTAAATACTAAGAGGGAAGGAAGGTCAGAAGGAAAAGCGTAACACTTAACGTGAAAGAAGAGCTGAGGAAGGAGCGGTCAGAACAACCTCCATAGAAGAAGCATCCATGTTTAGCCTTGAAGGATGGGTGAGATGAAAGAAAGGGACTACAAGAAAACGGGGTAGTAATGCACAGGACACACACACCTGGGCTGCTGCAGAGTGAGGTCTGCCTAGAGTGCAAGAGTGAAGAAGGGAAGGTGCAAGAGTGAAGAAGGGAAGAAGTAGGTGATAACTGTAGAAAGGTAGACTGTACCATATTATAGGGGGCTAGTTTCTTGAGCATGCATGATTTCTGATCTGGAACAATGCTTTTTGTGTGTCCAAGGCTTCGACCTAGGTAGCAGCTCACCTTGCCTTGATGAGCTTCCTGCATGTGTCCACAATGTGCTCCATCTGCAGGTACATTGCTGTGGCCATCACAGCCATGATGTTGCCTTCCCGCAGGTTGAGCCGAGATGTGTACATGAAGTCCAAGAGTATACGAAACCTCTCAGGGTTGATCTCAGGATCCAGATTGATCACACTAAGGTTGCATTTCAGCTGGTTAGTGAAGATGCTGTACAATAGGCCACTATAAAACAAAGATGCACCTACAGTAAACACAGAATCCAATGTTTACAGCACTACTGTGTACCTTGTCTTCCAAGGGCCCAGACCCAGAACTCCTGTGGCAATTAAGAATAACTTCCGCTTATGGAAAACCTACTGGAGGCCAGAGATTCTTTAACATATTACATGTTTACATTAATCTATGTTCCTCCAAACCTGCAAAATGTGTACTACCATGTCCCACCTTCACATTGGGGAAACTAAGATGGCAGGATGTGAGATACTCTCAAAATCACAGTGCCTGTTTTCCTGTTGTCTCAACTGCATGGATCATCAGAGATAACTTGATACTGCATTATAATGAAGAGTGAGCAGCAATAACCTAATTGTGGAAAAAACTGAAATCAACATGTGGTTAAATAAAACAGCAAGGAGGATGTACTCTTATCTCTGGTTTTCAAGGTTTTGAGCTTTACAAAATCTACTCTCCAATTCCTTTAAACTATAAGCATCCACATGGGACGAAGGCCTAGATGGCAAATTTCTGATGTGGTAGGAAGTCTGAAAATCACCTAGAAGCTAAGCCAATGCCTTTCAAAGAATCCACTGTAGTTATATGAGTTAATACTCATTTTCCAATAATATCCATGTAACTTTAAGGAACATGAAATGTATCAGAGTAGTTTTGTTCTTTGACTCAAATGAAGAAAAGGCTATTTGTTGACAATGAAAGCTCTAGGGACTTCAATTATAAAATTTGTTTTCTTTGTTATTAACACACAATTGAGGGAATAATTTAGAAATGAATAAGTTAGCTAGCAACTCAGTATTTTACCCAATAAAAACAAGTGTTATATCTGAAATATTAATCCCAAAGGAAAAAGTTACCATAGGTAACTTTTCTAGGTAGCTGTCCAGACAGTCATCAAATTGCCTTGCCATTAAGAATGCTTCTAATGTTAGTAATTGCATAAAATTTCTGCAAGAACCCAGATTATAAAGAGGACTTCCTGCACAGGCAACAGCAGCAACACAGTCAGGTGCAGGTCTTGGAACATTCAAATTCAGGGCTGATCTGTTTTGGCCAGTTTCCAAAGGGCTTCCAGTTTGCGTTCTTTAATAATTATGATAACTATACATATAATATGTTTGATTCCTTTCATGTGAATGATTCAGAAAACATACATATGAGAAAAAATGGACTTGAAATGCTTTTTGTTAATATTAACTGTATTTGAACTGAATTATTAAAAAATGATTCCTAAGAGGGTGGGTTTGGACGTCTTCCATCAGGATAGCTGCTCAGAGCTCAGCAGAACACCAGAGAGTGTGTTGTTCTGGCCTTCAACTACCAGAGGGCCTGAGAACCCAGGGCAGAGCCTGACAGCTCCTGGATCCTGCCTCCACGTGGTGATGAGGATCCCCTAATTGTGCCATACCATCCCCTTACCTGGGATTTTGTGAGGTCCCTCCCAAGTCCCCAGAGCAGATCTGACTTTGGTAGGCTAAGGCTGAGATCCTAGCAGATAGCCTGAGAGGATGGGTTCACAACTCCATCAGGTAGTGGGGTAGCGGCTAGGAGCTCAGCAGACCACCAGAGGGTACCGAGTTCTGGCCCCCCTCTGGCCTCCCTCTGGCATAGGGTTGACAACAGTAGGGAACTGCCTGAGAGAGGCTGGATCCTTCCTCCACGTGGTGAAGGAGGCCTGAGTGTACCTGACTGGAACCTGAATTGGGCTTCTGTGGTGTAAGTCAAATTCACTGCTGGGAGGTGAACGTGGCATCCAATTCCCTCTTCCCAGGGTCCTTGCGACAGCCTGAGGAAAAAAATTCTCCAAACCCCTGTTTGAAGAATCTTAATGAGTTATTGGACTTGCTAACTGAGCTTGGAGTGCGGGTTTACTTACAAACAAGCAGGCACACCCCCCCCCAATTCTCAGCTGATGCCAAAAGTCCACACGCAGACATAAATCCTGTGGTTCTAGACAGCCTTACAAAATGGTGAGGGGCCAGCCTGTGGTTTTCCCAGGTTTTATACCCTGAGCCCCTCCCCTGCAAGAGGCTATAGTCAACCAATTGGCTTGAAGAGGGAAGGAGCGTGGCTTCTTTGCAGAGCATGGGAAGGAGGCGGGCCCATGGCACAGGGTCAGAGGACAATCTTCTGGGTCACATGTGGATACATACCCCTGAATAGCTGATCTGAAGCCATCAGTTCCCTCCAAAATAAACCTGAGAGAAGCTTTGAACCCTATACCAACCAGCTATACATAACCAATAAAGAAAGGATGTAGGCACCTGGATAAAACAAACAGAAGCATACTTCAACTTAATTCTCATATCAGAATCATAAACAACAAAAGAAATTCACATGCCAAAACCACAACGAAAGATTAATAAAATGGAAAGCCAAAACACTATGCCCCCACCAAAGCCCACCAATCCTGCAGAAGAGTTCTACAAGGAGAACCCCCTCGAGATAACCTAGGACACTGAATTTAAAAGAACAATCTTAAACATGATCAAGGAATTCAACAAATTTAAAGAACACATGAACAAACAAATCAAAGAGCTAAAAGAAGATAGGGATAAACTTCTGAATGAATGCACAAACAAGATAAAAACATTAAAGAAAACTCAGGCAGAAATGAAGAAGGAAGTGCAAAACAATAAGCCAACCTGAAACAACAGGGGAAAGCCTCGCCTCTAGAATGAATGAAATGGAAAACAGAATATTGACACTGGAGGATAAAGTTGAAGAACTGGACCACTAAAGCAAACAGTATGGAAAATTTTTAAAAACACAGAAATGGAATATGCAAGAGATGTGGGACACCATGAAAAGACCAAATCTGGGGCTGGAGAGATGGCTCAGTGGTTAAGAGCGCTAATTGTTCTTGCAGAGGACCCGAGTTCTATGCCCAGCATGCATATGGCAGCTACAAACCATCCTTAACTCCAGTTCCAAGGGAATCTGAAGCCCTCTTCTGACCTCTGTGGCATTGCATGACATGGGTGCACTCACTTACATGCAGGCAATATACTCAAACACATAAAAAATAAAAATAATAAATTTTGAAAAAAGAAAAGACCAAATCTATGGATAATAGGGATAGAGGAAGGAGAAGAATAACAGGTGAATGGTGTTAAGCAGATCTTAAACAGGATTATAGAAGAGAATTTCCTGAAATTAAGGAAAGACATCCCCATGCAAATACAGGAAGCACAGAGAATGCCAAATACACAGGATCAGAAAAGGAACTCCCTGTGACATAGTATAGTAAAAACACTAAATGTACAGAACAAAGAGAGACTACTGAAAGCAGCAAAAGAAAAAACAACAAGTCACATATAAAGGAAAGCCCATCAGAATTACAGCTGACTTATCAATGCAAACCATGAAAGCCAGAAGAGCCTGGGCCAAGGTATTTCCAGTTCTACATGACAATAGATGTCAGCCCAGAATACTTTACCCAGCAAAAATGTCTATTATAATTGAGGGGGAAAGGAAAATATTCCATGATGTGAAAAGCCTGAAAGAATACATGTCCACAAAACCAGCCCTTCAAAGAATGCTTGAAGCAATACAGAGAGCAGAGAGAGAAACAACTATACCCTAGGGGCAACAAAACAAAATAAACAAAGATATAATCTAGGAAACACAAAATTCCACAGAAAACACAAACAGCAATCAAAATGACTATGGCAACCAATACACACCTTTCAATAATAACCTTAACTATCAATGGACTGAACTCCCCAGTCAAAAGACAAAGGCTAAGCGAATGGATTAAGAAACAAAATCCATATCTTTAGTGTCCGCCAGAAACCCATCTCACCTTCAAGGACAGGCACTACCTTAAGGTAAAAGGATGGAAAAGAATATTCCAAGCGAATGGCACTAAGAAACAAGCAGGAGCTGAAATTCTAATATCTGACAAAATAGACTTCAAAGTAAAACTAATCAGAAGAGATAATGAGGGTCACTTCATTCTGATCAAAGGAATAGTTAAACAAGAAGATATTACAATCCTTAACATATATGCACCAAACTCTGGTGCACCCAAATTAAAATACAGGACTATAACACACAGATTAACCCAAACTCAGTAGTAGTAGGGGACTTCAATACCCTACTGTCTCCATTAGACAGGTCAACTGGACAAAGAATAAACAGAGAGAGACGTCTGAATTAAATGATACCACACATCAAACATCAAATGGATCTAACAAACATTATTTGATTATTCCACCCAAACACCAAAGAATATACTTTCTACTCAGCACCTCATGGAACTTTTTCAAAAACTGACCACATACTGGGCCAGAAAACAACCCTCAACAAATACAAAAATATTTAAATAATTCCATGTATTCTATCAGACCACAAAAAAATAAACCTCAAAAGCAACACTGGATGAAGCCCTAATCACTACACAAACTCCTGGCAATTGAACAACACACTCCTAAACAATGAGTGGGTCAAAGGAGAAATTAAGAAAGAAATAAAAGAATTCCTGGAATTCAACAAAAAGGACAATACAACACAACACAACTTCTGGGACACACTAAAACCAGTCCTAAGAGGGAAGTTTATAGCTCTAAGTGTCTACATTAAATTTTTTTTTAATTAGAAGGAGCCCAAATAAATGACTTAACACTATAACTCAAGGCAGTGGAAAGGCAAGACTAAATGAAATGCAAACTCAGCAAAAGAGAAGAAATAACAAAAATTAGAGCAGACATTAATGAAATAGAAACAGAGAAAACAATACAAAGAATCAATGAATCTAAGAGCTGGTTCTTTGAAAAGCTAAACTAGATAGACAGACCCTTAGCCCAGTTAATCAAAAGAAAGAAAGAGCAAATCCAAATCAACAAAATCAGAGATGAAAGGGGAAACATCACAACAGACACCCAAAAGATACAGACCATTATAAGGGAGTATTTTAAAAACCTATATGCTACTAAATCTGAAAGTCTTAAAGAAATGGATGAATATCTGAAATCATGGGAACCTCCAGAGTTAAACCAAGAAGAGATCAACAGTTTAAACAGACCCATAACAGATAATGAAATACAAAGCCTCCCAATTAAAAAAAAAAAAATTCCAGGCCCAGATGGATTTACAGCAGAATTCTACCAAACATTTAAAGAAGACTTCCAACCAATACTACTTAATTAATTCAAAATGATAGAAGCAAAGGGAGAACTCTAAAATTCCTTCTATGAAGCCAGCATCACTCTAATACCCAAACTGGGTAAAAACACAACCAAAAAAGAAAACTATAGACCCATATCCTTAATGAACATAGATGCAAAAATTCTCAACAAAATACTTGCAAACCGCATACAGACACATACCAAAAAGATCATTCACCATGATCAAGTAGGCTTTATCCCTACCATGCAGGGATGGTGCAATATACGCAAGTCAATAAACATCATTAATCATATAAATGGACTCAAAGACAAAAACCACATTGGGATCTCAATAGATGCAGAAAAGGCTTTTGACAAAATTCAACATGCGTTTATGTTCAAAGTCCTAGAGGGAATTGGACTGAAGGGAACATACCTCAACATAATTAAAGCTACATACAACAAACCCACAGCCAATATCATTCTAAATGGAGAAAAACTGGAAGCATTCCCATTGAAATCAGGAACCAGACAAGGATGTCCACTATCTCCACTCCTTTTCAACATAGTGCTTAAAAGTCTTGCTAGAACAGTAAGACAGGAGAAGGAAAATAATGAGTACTATTTGGAAAAGAAGAGGTCAAACTATCACTTTTTGAGATGATATGATACTATACCTAAGAGATCCCAAAAGTTCCACCAGAAAACTGCTAGAACTGATCAACACTTTCAGTATAGTGGCAGGTTATAAAATCAATCTACAAAAATCAGTAGCCTTTCTATATACCAATAACAAGCAATTGGAGAAAGAATACAGGGAAATGTTCCCATTCACAATTGCTGTAAAAAAGTTAAAATATCTTGGAATAAATCTGACCAAAGACACCAAAGATCTCTATAATGAAAATTTTAAATCATTAAAGAAAGAGATTGAGGAAGACACCAGGAGATGGAAGGACCTCACATGTTCATGGATTGGAAGATTACCATGCTCATGGGATTGGAAGAATTGTGAAAATGACCATCCTACCAAAAGCAATGTACTCAATGCCAATCCCAATCAAAATCCCCACAACATACTTCACAGAATTAGAAAAAGCCATCTTTAAATTTGTATGCAAGCACAAAAGACCCTGGATAGTCAAAGCAACCCTGAGCACAAAGAGCAACACTGGGGGGATCACTATACCAAATCTTAGAGTATACCACAGAGCTATAGTTATAAAAATAGCATGGTACTGGCACAAAAATAGACACATAGATCAATTGAATTAAAGGTCCAAACCCGAGTACACGCAATTTCAGCCACCTGATGTTTAATAAAGGCGCCAAGAACACACAATGGAGGAAAGACAGCATCTTCAATAAATGGTACTGGAAAAACTGGATCTCCATCTACAGAAGAATGAAACTAAATACTTATCTTTCACCTTGCACAAAAGTCAACTCCAAATGGATCAAAGACCTCAATGTGAAACTGAAATCCTGAAAGTATTAGAAGAAAATATTGGCAGTAACTTACAGGATGTAGGTGTAGGAAAGGATTTTCTAAATCAGACAGAAGTTGCTCAGGAATTAAGGTCAGCAACCAATAAGTGGGACCTCAGTAAACTAAAAAGCTTCTATACAGCAAAAGAAACAAAAAAATAAAGAGAAAACCCCACAGAATGGGAAAAAATCTTCACCAGTGACACATTTGACAGAGGTTTAACATCCAGAATATATAAAGAACTCAAAAAACAAAGAATCAAGAAACAAAATGATCAAATTAAAAGATGGGCTACTAACATGGAGATGTTGGTGCATGCATCTCTAATCTGTATGTATCTGATTATTATTAGTCATAGTCCGTTGCACTTGGATCCTTGGCGCCTGTGTATGTCTATAAAGTCATTGGGTAGACTTCAATGGTAATGTTTATTACCTCTACTAATTAGCATGACGTAAATTTCCATGCTTCCTCCTCAAATATAATACATTTTTTTAATTTGTTGATTTGTGTGTGTGTGTGTGTGTGTATCACACAGAACATCCCAAACCATCTTATTCAACTATACACCCACTTCCCTGATGGCACCCTCCTATAGCCTCCCTCCCCTCACTAGAGTCCTTATACTCTGATATCCCTGCTACTGTCTGCTGTATTGTGGTACCCCCAGCCCTTCCCCACAACTTCTGGTGAATCTAGTCAGCCTATCTAGAGGTCTTTGTTTGAGGAGGGTTAGCTGCTCCTCATCTAGCAGCAATCAGTTGTCAATATTCCTTTAGATAAGATTGGGGTCTGCTGTTCATTTTCCCAGTTCTATGCTGAGTTACTATGAGTTACTATGCTGAGTTCTGGGAGTCCCTTTGGCCACCCTGGCCAACAACTCAAAAGAAGGTATCTCCTATCTGGCATTGTTGCTTATTATATAGCCTTTAGCTATGCATATG
Organism: Nannospalax galili; assembly: GCF_000622305.1. Lineage (NCBI taxonomy): Eukaryota > Metazoa > Chordata > Mammalia > Rodentia > Spalacidae > Nannospalax > Nannospalax galili. The sequence goes on along the minus strand of NW_008339470.1, from coordinate 30,792 downwards.
GACTCTTAAGGAACAATATAGTCTTAAAATGAAATGGAGCTCTTTTTTAAAGGTTAAAAACTCATTCAATTTTATGTCTTACAGGGCTTCTTTGAGTTCAATATTGTATAACTCTATTAATTCAACTGTGAACCTAGAAACTTGCACCCACTTGTGAAAAAGATGTACTCTTGCTCTGGAGTGTGTTACTGAATATGTTAAGGCTGTAGTGAAATGCTTCTTCTAATCATGTAGTTATTAAAAACTTTTTTAAATGATTAAAAAAATAATAGTAAGTCTTCAAAGCTTAAAAATATGCTCCTTAATAATTAGTAGATGTGAAAAACATTATCATCGAAATCTACCTGACAACTTTATATCCATGCTCAGATGCCAAGGAGCTCAGAAAGTAACCAACTGTCACTAGTAATAATCAGATATATAGAGATTAGAAATGCATGTGCAAACATCTTAATGTCAATTGCATTAAAAATGAATTTTTGCGTATGAAACTACGTATTTTAATAATGAAATGAAGATCTTTCTTGAAGGTTAAAGCCTT
>NW_008339470.1:24608-29517 GCF_000622305.1 Nannospalax galili | reverse complement strand
GAAAGATGAAATCATGAAATTTGCAGGTAAATGGATGGAACTAGAAACTGTTATACCAAGTGAAGTAACACAGACTCAGAAAAAAACAAACAAAACAACCAAAAACGATGTATGTTCTCCATCATATGTGGATACTAGAACCAAATCCTTTTAAATTCCAGATCCTTTTAAAAAGATGATGTTAAACAGCAGTCCCTTCTGCATGAAATAACTACCATCATCACAACTTCAGCTGAGCCTGATCATTAAACAAAGTCACAATTGGGCTTGTTGGCAGTTGTGCTCATTCATTAAAGGAGCGCCAAGCAGGGTCACTGGACCCTCACCTGAGTATCCAGCCACTCTTCCCAGCCAACCAATCCAGGCTTAGAAGACAAAAGAAAAAGGAGGAAGAACCCAATAGAGAGATGTTTTTGCAAGCCCTTGTCAAGAAACTCCAATGCATTCTCATATGAACATTTGAAAATTTCCCTTTTCTGACTTTGTTCTAGTTTCCTGTCTAGAACTTGTAATGCTAATTACTCTTGCCTTTACTTCTCCTTCACATCTTCTATTCTCTTCTGCCCTTAGAGACAAGAGTTATGCAATTTTTCAGTCTTTTAGATAGACCCACTGAAGGGGTACCCCAATTGCTTCACACTGTATCCCTGTTCAGAAGCGAAGAAGCCAGAGCAGTCTGTGTCCCTATTCTCTACTGGCAATTTGGGTAATCCCTTCAGAGGATGGCATGATAAAAATAAGAGGTAGGAACTGGCTAGGCAGTTAGGGTAAAAAGACCCCAAAGAAATGTAGCCAGTTTCTTGGCTAAAAGTCAAAAACTCCTTGGGCCTGTTCACAACATACTCTGTTCCAAAGGCCAAAAATGTCAAAAGTAGGGGCTGGAGAGATGGCTCAGTGGTTAAGAACACTGGTTGTTCTTGCAGAAGACCCAGGTTTGAATCCCAGCACACACATGGCAGCTAACAATTGTCCATAACTCTAGTCCCAGGGGATCCAACAGCCTCTTCTGACCTCTGCGGGCATTGCACGACATGGGTGCACTTATCTACACGCAGGAAATTTACACATACACATAAAATAAAAATAAATAATTCAAAAAACTGTCAAGAGTATTTGAGAGCTTGTATCTAAAATCCTTTAAAGATTTTAGGGTTACCTCTTCAAAGGGGGGAATGTTGGAGGGGAGGAAGTGGGCATTCATCAAAACACCTTATATGCATGTATGAAATTCTCAATAAAGTTTTTGTAAAAATTTAAAAAAGAAATTGATCCCTAGTTATGTGTGTATGTTTCTATTTGTATGTTTGTGTGTATTGTGTATGTGTATGCATTGTCGATCTAATTTCAGTGGATAATAAGCCCTGTATGACTGAATAACTGAGAATTCAACTCTAACTCAAGTTCCCAAATACTTGCCAAGATGTGGCACTTTGGGGGAGGGTTATGGGAACTTTAGGGGATGTGACCTAGCTGGAACAAGCATGTCATAGTGCTTTTAAGAATTCAGAGACCTGTTCCATTACTTTGAGCTTCAGACCTCTGATTTCTGGAGCACTGAGCTTTTCTCCCTGCCCACCTCTGGACTATGCCTCCCTGCCATGATGGGCTTTTATGTCTCTGGAACCATAAGCAAATAAAATCATCTCATATTTCTTTAAACTATACGCTTGCACATGAGAAGTCTTATGATGGCAAACTTCTAGTGAGGGGAAATCTTTGAAAATCAGCTAGAAGCTAAGCCAATGATTTTCGAAGGTCCTGTAGTGACTGCAGATAAGACTCATTTTCTGATATCCTTGTAGTCTTAAGAACATTAAATGCAGCAAAATAGTCATGTTCCTTGACTGAAGAAAAGGCTATTTGGGGGGGGGGGCTTTTGAGACAGGGTCTCCCTGTAGCTCCAGCTGCCTGGAACTCACTCTGACTAGAGTGGCCTTGAACTCACAGAGGATCTGCCTGCCTCTGCCTCCCGAGTGCTGGGATTAAAGGCATGCACCACCGTACCCAGTGAAAAGGCTATTTTTGGTAGCAAAAGCTCTAGAGAATTAAAAAATTATAAAATTTGTTTTCTTTGTTATTAACGTACAACTGTGAGAATAATTTATATGAATAATTTAACAGTATTTCACCCAATGGGAAGCAAGTATTATATCCAAAATCTTAAGCCCCTTCCCTCCAAAGAATTATAGGATAACAAACTGTTTCCAGGGAGCTCTCCAGACTATCATCCAAGGCCTGTGACACTGAGGTGTCTCCCAAAATTTCTGATTGACCAAGATTTTTTCCTCTGGGGTAACATTCACAAAGACATCCAGCAGCACACTCAGGTGCAGGTTCTTTAGGACATGGTTTGGGGGCAAGTGTGCTCTAACCAGGTTGCAAAGAGCTTCCAGTTCATGCTCTTGACTAAAGGAAAATAACAGGAATCATTTTGAATAAGTTTGATAACTAGACATATGATATGTTTGATTCATTTTAGCATCAATAATTCAGAAAACACATATGAGAAAAAGATTTAAAATATTTTCATCAATATTGACTGGATTTGACCTGATTTATTTAATAAAAAAAAAAAACGATCCCTGGTTTTGTGTGTTTCTGTGTGAGTGTGTGTGCGTGTGTGTGTGTGTGTATTTGTGTGTTTCCATCTATCTGTCTAAATGTGTCTATCTCTCTGTACAAGTATAATCATTAAAATGTGATCGAAACATTGAGGAGGGTTGGATTTGTATATGCAAAGAGTTGGAAGAGGAGAAGGATGGGTGCTTTCCTCCTTATTCTGTGAGTGATGCACTGTGTGAAGTGCAAACATTTCCAATATGGAGAAATGGATGCTATTAAAACACCAGTCATGTGTTTGGATGGGGAGATTCCTATTACAACTCCAGAGATCATGGGGATACTTTGGGACTGTGTTTGAGTCTATGGGCAGAAAACCATAGCTCATATTTTCATAAAGTTGCTGTTTAAAGCATGCCCATGATCTCCATCAATCATTCAAGGGGAAAATGTTGAGAAACATATATTAACTGCATTTTGCAATTAAATATTTGCAGAAGGAAAACAATCTCAATGAACAAGGAGAAGCAAGAATTTCAATGTGAAAAAACTGAAACCAACTCGTGGTAAGTAAATCAGGAATGAGGATGTATTTTTATCTTGGGTTTTCAAGGTTATTGATTTTTTAGTATCTGATCATCTCAGATTCTTTAAACTATAAGCTTGTGCAGGAGATGAAGTCTTATGATGGCAAACTTCAGATGAGGCAATAAATCTTTGAAAATCAACTAGAATTAAGCCAATGCTTTTCAAAGGTTTCCCTGTAGTGATTGGAGCTCAATTTCTGATATCCTTGAAATCTTTAAAGAATGTTAAATGCAGCAGAATAGTTACATTCATTGACTCAAGAAAAGGCTATTTTTTGTAATGAAAGCTGTAGGGTATTAAATATATAAAATTTGTTGCTTTTTTATTAGCACACAATTGTGAGAATAATTCATAAATGAATAAGTTAACTAAACAACACAATATTTCTCCCAATGAAAAGCAAGTATTATGTCCAAAATCTTAACCCCCCCCAAAAAAAATTTATAGAATAACTGTTTCTATGCAGATCTCCACATGCTCATCCAACTTCTGTGAGCTTGATGTGGTTCCCAATGTTTCTGAATGAGCAAGCTGTCTGCTGACATGGTAATATGTATGAAGATTTCCAGTAGCATGCTCAGGTGCAGGTGCTGCAGCACATGGTTTTAGGGCAGGTGTGCTCTGACCAGGTTGCAAAGAGCATCCAGTTTGTGCTCTTGACTACAGGAAAATAAAACAAAACATTTTTAGTAATTATGATAACTATATGTATGTTTAATCCATTTAGTGTCAATATTTGAGAAAACACATATGAGAAAAAGAAAGACTAAAATGTTTTCATTGATATTGACTGTATTTGATCTGATTCATTGAAAACATGATCCAGCTCAGAGTGCCTGATCTGGCCTCCACCTAGTGAGGGGCTGAGAACTCAGCAGACCACCTGAGAGTGCCTGATCTGGCCTCTGCTTGGTGTAGGGGCTTTGACCTCAGCAGACAGCCTGAGAGTACCTCTATCTGACCTCCTTGTGATGGTGAGCTTCCTGAAAGCTTTCCCAAATAGATCCCCAACCCCTTAACTGGGATTACATGAGGCCCCTACTACAGCCCCAGGGGTAGACCTCTCTGTCTATACAGGGTAGGCCTGAGACCTTAGTAGATGATCTGAGAGTGCCTGATCTGGCCTCCACATGGTGTAAGGGCTGTGAACCTAGTAGACTGCCCAAGAGTACCAAAATTGGGCTTCCACTTTGTAAACTTCCAAAATTGTGCTATGAGTACCTAATAGTAGGGGTCCAAATGTTAGAAGGAAGCTTGAATGTACCTGACCGGAGCCTGACTTGGACCTCTGTGGGAGCTCCTAAGTAGCTGATCTGAAGCTCTCAGTTTCCTCCAAAATAAAATCTGAGAGAACCTGAAACCTAGACTAACCAACATTACATAACCAAAAAGAAAACAACCAAGGTGCTGGTGCCAGCTGGCCAAGATGGACAGTACCTGAAAGGGGGAGTGAGGATTGAAAGAAAAAACAAGAGACAGAAAAGATACTTGGGAGGACTGTCAGTACAGACTGTAGCAGTGGTTTATTTTAGCTCTGCCTTTTTATACAGAAGAACATCAGAAATCTTAACTCAATTAATTTCAACAGCTGTTTTTCCCACCTGTATCTGCAGGTCAAGGAGCGGTCAGATACTTTATAAGGCTTCTTTGATCTTTTTGTCTACCACTATTGCCTCCAGGTCAGATATTGTGAGGCTCTCCATATAAACACATTCCTCCTGATTTGGCAGATTAGGTACTGGTGTGCAGAACACAAACTCAA
>NW_008339470.1:19075-23368 GCF_000622305.1 Nannospalax galili | reverse complement strand
TAACATTTTTTGTGGCTTATCCTGTTTGTACAGCAGCCATAATAAAGACAGAAAATGTATCTATTGTAACATGGACATACCTTTGCTGCCAAAATCTGCAACATGAGTAATGTCCATTTGCCACAACTGGTTAGGCTTCAGCCCTCTAGGATTAACCCCATAATGAGGAACAATTTGTGTTTGAGGACAAGATGAGCATTGTCACACAATTTGTCTTGCAGCTTCCCAGGTAATATGAAATTGTTTTCTCAAAATTTGGCTATTTTGTTGATGAAAGGCATGAGAATTTGTAGCTTGCTCTACCTGAGTCAATCCTATAAGCTGAGTGGCTTTATCCACCAAGGCATTCCCCAAAGAAAATGGTCCAAGAAGACTACAAGCACTCTGAATATATAGCAAGGGTATTTTCTAGATTTAATACTATTTTGCGCTTGTCTTAACAGCAAACAAATTTGAACATTCCTTGTTTCAATAAAAGGTACTGTTTCAATTTCCTGTAGTGCTTGAGCTACATAATGACTATCTGTATAGAGATTGAAGGGTGTTGAGGCCAGAAGCTGGAACACTGCAGCTACAGTGCAAAGTTCCACTACCTGTGCTGAAGCAGGGGGAGTTTGAAAAGAATAACTTTGCCCATAAATCACATAAGCTGTGTGTCCATTAGAAGAACCATCAATAAATAACGACATAGCCTGGGGGATGGGACTAACCTTAACTATCTTTGGAAATACCAACTCATGCATATTAGCAAATTGTAACAATTTAGCCTTGGGATAATGATTCTCTATCTGACCTATATAATTTGCAAATGCAATTGCCCAGGAATCTACATTTTGAAACAACCATGGCAATTGCACCTTAGTGTAAGGAACAATTTGAGCAGGCTCGGCTCCAAAGTACTGACACGATTCAGTATGTAATTGTTGGACCAAGGCCGCTACAGCCACATAATAAGAATTAATTACTTTGACTGGAGATACTGGTAGATGCACCCAAAGAGGGCCATCCTGCCAGAGTATAGCTGTAGGGGTGTGAGTGGTAGAAAAAACACAACCCATCCAGGGCAGACTATAATCTACATAGGTAATTTGTTGCTATTCAATAGCATTTTCTACTAATTGTAAAGCTTGAAGAGCATCAGGAGTAATCAGCCTGCTAGAGTTGGGATCCAAATCTCCTTTTAACACATCAAATAAAGGCTTCAACTCCCCCGTGGTAAGCCTCAGATGGGGACGAAGCTAATTTATGTCTCCTAACAACCTTTGAAAATCATTTAACGGTCTTAAATTATCCTTCCTAATTTGTATTTTTTGAGGTTTAATTTCTTTGGGATATATCAGTTTTCCTAGATAACTGAATGGAGCTTCCTTTTTACTTTCTCAGGGGCAATAACTAACCCATAACTTTTCAATCCCTTCTGTAATACCCCATATGCGGCTAATAGCAGTCCCTCGAGTTTGTGAGCTAGAAGTATATCATCCATATAGTGAATAATATATACTTCAGGATACAGATACCTAGTCTGTGCTATAGCCTGAGCTACAAATTTTTGACATAAGGTAGGACTGTTGGCCATTCCTTGAGGTAAAACTTTCCAATGATACCTTTTCATAGGCTCCTTAAAATTTATGGAAGGTACACTAAATGCAAATCTCTTACAATCTTTAGGAGCCAAAGGAATAGTGTAAAAGCAATCTTTTAAGTCCAAGACAATTTTAAAGGTGTCCTGTGTAATAGCGGAAGGAATAGGCAAACTGGGCTGTAATGCGCCCATCAGTTCCATTGTTTTATTGACTTCTCTCAAATCTTGTAACAATCTCCATTTACCTGACCTTTTCTTAACCACAAAAATAGGAGAATTCCAGGGTGAATTAGAAGGTTCAATGTGTCCGCTATCGAGCTGTTCCTTCCCTAACTGCTCAGCTGCTTTTATTTTTTCCTGGGTAAGAGGCCATTGATCCACCCATACTGGCTTTTCGATTTCCATGTTATAGCATCAGCATGAGGTGCAGGTTGTTGAATGGCCTCTGTTAAAAATATCCTAGCCCTTTTGTATCCAATTTTTGGCACATTTGTAATGGTGCCTGAATTCCCTGCCCATTTCTTCCCAATCCAGCTTGCGGAAGCATTCCTTGATTAAATACCCCAAAGATTGATGGGCAACCCCTTCACAATGTAGGGAGTAAAAGAACCTTCATGTCCCTCCAAGTCCTTCCAATGTAGCTCATCACTACTTTGATATTGACTCTGACTTTGCCCTATGCCCTGCAAATTTGTCATGGAGGTATGCTTTGGCCAGGCTGAGGGCCATTGTCCTTCTGAAATTACAGATACATCCACTCCAGTGTCCAAAAGTCCTTTATATCTTTTCCCATTAATAATTAGCTCTAATTCAGGTCGTTGTTGACTGATAGCTTGTAGCCAATAAACATCAGAGGAACCAAAACCACCTGTCTCTCTATGCTGCTTTTTACTATTATTGCCACTGTGAGCCAGAGGGAACAGGAGCAATTGTGCCAATCTTTGTCCTGACTGTATTACAGCAATTCCTAAGGGGGAACGAGTCATAATCTTGATTTCACCTTGATAGTCTGAATCTGTCACTCCAGGAGCTACCAGAGTTCCCTTCATGGTAACACTACTTCCTAATACCAATCCCACCGTTCCTTTGGCAACGGCCCATACACTCCTGTAGGTATGGCTTGCATTCCATGTCAGGGGTTAATGCTGTGTAGGTGGAGGCACTGAGGTCCAGTTCTGTGCTTCCTGGGGTGGTCCTGAAGAGGTCTTGAATGGATTTCCCTGTGGGGGGATGAGTGTCTGGAGCACCCCATAACATTGTTTTGGGGCCCGGGGCTGGCCCCCCTCCCCATTTCCCAAGTTCCCCATAACATCCTTTTCTGATTTGCATTCATTAGCCCAATGCTTCCCTCGTTTACAACGGGGACATAAGCCTGGCTCGTTATTTCCCTGACGTCCTCTCTGCTTATCAGGGCACTGTTTCACTTGATGTCCCAACTGGCCACGTCTGATGCAGCTCTCCCCAGGTCCAGCCACCCATCCTTTTGACCCTTTTGTTTGTTGAAAAAGTATCTCCTGAATAGGCTTTCCCTACAATGCCACAGCCATGGCTACTCCTTGGATGTAAGATGGCCCAATATCAGAACATAATCTTATATAGTCTGATAAATCACCTTTCTTTCTAAAAGGCCTAATAGCAGCTTGGCAGGCTCTATTAGCATTCTGAAATGCAAGCTGTTTCACTAAAAGTAAACCTGCTTCACTATCCCCCAGCAAGCGACTGGCAGTTTGCATTAATCAAGCCACAAAATCCTGATATGGCTCATCCAGACCTTGCTTGATCTTAGACAAATCCTCAGTTTGCCTACCACTAGAAGGCAGTTTATACCAAGCTCTTCAGGCTGCAGCATTGATCTGCACATAGGCCGCAACATCATACTGCAACTGCTGAGCAGTATCCCTATATTGTCCTTCACCAGCTAACATATCAAAATCTATGGGAATATTCTGTGCTCTATTGGAATTCGCTGTCACCTGGCACTGTTCCTCAAACTCAGATTTCCACAACAGAAAATCTCACCCTGAAAGGCAAGCACGTGCCATCTGTTTCCAATTGCCAGGAGGAAGCACGTCAGTGGACAGGGATTCTAACGGAGCCTGGGTAAAAGGGGCAGTGGGACCATACTGAGCACAAGCAGTCTTTAGTTCCTTAAGCTGCTTAAAAGGCACAGGTGCATGAGACCACACCCTGTTGCCCTGCTGATCAACTCGCTCAGAAACTGGGAAGACCTGAAATCCATGCACTGACTCTCCTCGCTCTACCGCGGCCCCAATGGCCTGTTGTAGCAGAGATTGCACGGTTCTAAGCAGGTACCAGATTCCTGCCGAAGGCTTCTGAGCCATGGCAATCATGGGAGGCACAACAACCTTTGGTGGCCTCGGAGGAGGAGGATCTAATCCTACCATAATAGAGGGTGTTGGGGTGGTCCTAATTCTTTTCTCTTTGTTCTTTAACATTTCCTTCTTCACAGCCTCTAACTCTGCCCTTAATTCCTCAATTTTCCAGTGATAGTTAGATTTCTCAGGCAAAGCAATTAGAGGTGGACACTTCTCCTGATCGTACTCAACTGTCTCCTCTCCTAGGGCAGACTCATCCTCAGGGTCAAGAGATCCTTCTTCTAGCCTCAGACAGGGGTCCTCGTAAAAGGGTGGCAAGGCTAGTGGAGCTGGCTCTGGTGGAGTGGAAGGTTTGGTTTCACTTTTATCCCAGCC
>NW_008339470.1:11967-18665 GCF_000622305.1 Nannospalax galili | reverse complement strand
AAACAAGAGACAGAAAAGATACTTGGGAGGACTGTCAGTACAGACTGCAGCAGTGGTTTATTTTAGCTCTGCCTTTTTATACAGTAGAACATCAGAGATCTTAACTCAATTAATTTCAACAGCTGTTTTTCCCACCTGTATCTGAGGGTCAAGGAGTGGTCAAATACTTGTTGTGAACTCCACCATATAAACACATTCCTCCTGACTTGGCAGATTCGGTACTGGTGTGCAAAACACAAACTCAGTAAACAAGCCTGCCACAGGTCAATGTACATAATGGATTAATAGCTCCCAATGCTAAGGCACACCAATAATACAAATAGAGGCAAACTTTAATTCCACAAAAGAAGGCTTGAGTTTCATACCAGAATCACAAACAACAAAAGAAATCAACATGCCAAAATCACAATGGAAAAATAATAATATGGAAAACCAAAATAATATGTTCCCACCAAACTCCACCACTCCTGGAGAAGACTTCTATAAGGAGAATCCCTTAGAGATAACCTAGGACACAGAATTTAAAAGAACAATCATAAACATGATCAAGGAATTCAACAAAATTGAAGAATACACAAACAAATCAAAGAACTCAAAGAAGAAAGGGATAAACTTCTGAATGAATTCATAAAAGATATAGAAACATTGAAGAAACCTCAGGCTGAAATGAAGGAAGTAAAAAACTCAATAAGTCAATTTGAAACAAGGAAAGACTCACCACTAGAATGAATTAAATAGAAAACACAATATCAACACTGGAGGATAAAGTTGAAGAACTGGACTACTCAAGCAAAGATTATGAAAGATTTAAAAAAAAAACAAAAACATAGGAATGGAATATGCAGGAAACCTGTTAGACACCATGAAAAGCCCAAATCTATGTATCATAAGCATAGAGGAAGGAGAGGAATTTTAGGTTAAAGGTACTGACCAGATTTTAACAGGATTGTAGAAGAGAATTTCCCAAATTAAGGAAAGTCATTCCCATACAAATTTAAAAAGCACATAAACACCAAATAGATAAGACCAGAAAATAAACTCCCCATACCATATCATAGTAAAAACACTAAATGTTCAGAACAAAAAGAAAATACTGAAAGCTGCAAAAGCAAACAACAACTCACATATAAAGGAAAACCCATCAAAATTACAACTAACTCATCAATGCAAACTATGAAAGACAGAAGAGCCTCAACAAAAGTATTTCCTGTTGTAAATGACCATAGATGCCAACCCAGAATACTTTACCCAGTAAAAATGTCTATAATAGTTGAGGGGGAAAGAAAAACCTTCCAGGACAGGAATAGGCTGAAAGAATACTTGTCCACAAAACCTGCCCTTCAAAGAATACTTGAAGGAATACAAAGAACAGAGAAAGAAACAACTATACCCTAAGGGCAACAGAAAAAAATGTAAATGAAGGTATAGTTGTGGAAACACAAAATTAGACTACAAATGCAAACAATAATCAAAATGATGGCAACCAATACACACCTTTCAATAATAACCTTAAATATCACTGGACTGAACTCCCCAGTCAAAAGTCAGATGATATGGATTAAGAAACAAAATTCGACTTTTTGTTTTCTGCAAGAAACCCATCTCACTTTCAAGGACAGGCACTACCTTAAGGTGAAAGGATGGGAAAGAATATTACATGCAAATGGCACTAAGAAACATGTAGGGGTTGCAATTCTAATATCTGACAAAATAGAATTCAAACGAAAACTAATCAGAAGAGAAAAAGAGGGTCACCTCATTATAATCAAAGGAACAATTAACCAAGATGATATTACAGTCATGAACATCTATGTACCAAACTCTGTAGCACCCATATCATAAAAACAACACTACAGGACATACAAAACTTCCCAACTAAAAAAAGTCCAGGCCCAGATGGATTTACAACAGAATTCTACCAGACATAAAAAGAAGGCCTCCAACCAATACTACTTAAATTATTCAAAATGATAGAAACAGAGGGCGAACTCCTGAATTACTTTTATGAAGCCAGCATCACTCTAATAGCAAAACCAGGTAAAGACATAACCAAACATAACATATCTATGTTCATGTCCTTAATGAACGTAGATACAAAAACTCTCAACAAAATACTTGCAAACTACATACAGACACACATTAAGAAGATTATCCACCATGATCAAATAGGCTTTATTCCAGAGGTTCAGGGATGGTTCAATATGTATAAGTCAATAAATACCATAAATCATTTAAATGGACTCAAAGACAAAAATCACATGGTCTTCTCAATAGATGGAAAAATTCAATAGATGGACAAAATTCAGCATGCATGTATGACCAAAGTCCTAAAGGAAATTGGACTGGAGATTTAAACCTATGTACAACAAACACACAGCCAACATCATTCTAAATAGAAAAAGGAAAAAAAAAAATGGAAACCTTCCCATTAAAATGAGGAACCAGACAAGGATGTCCACTATGGCAACTCCTTTTCAATATAGTGCTTGAAACTCTTGCTAGAGCAATAAGACAGGAGAATGATATTAAAGGAAAAGAAGCAGTTGAATTATCCTTTTTTGCTGATGGTATGATAATATACCTGAGATCCCAAAAGTTCCACCAGAAAACTCCTAGAACTGACCAAATTTCCAGTAAAGTGGCAGGTTACAAAATTAAGCTACAAAAAGCAGTAACGTTTCTATATACCAATAACAAGCAAATGGAGAAAGAATACAGGGAAACCCTCCTATTCAGAATAGCCTCAAAAAAGTTATCTTGGAATAAATGTAACCAAGGACATCAAAGATCTCTACAATGAAAATTTAAAATCTTTAAAGAAACATTGAGGAAGACACCAGAAGATGGAAGGACCTCCCATGCCAATGGATTGGAAGAATTAATATTGTGAAAATGACCAGTCTACAAAAAGTTATAGATTCAAAGCAATCCCAATCAAAATCCCCATGACATATTTCACAGAATCAGAAAAAAAAAATCCTTAAATTCGTATGGATGTACCAGACCCCAGATAGCCAAAGCAACCCTGAGCACAAAAAGCATCACTGGGGGGATTATGATACCAGATCTCAAAGTATACTACAGAACTATAATCACATAAACAGCATGGTACTGGCACAAAAATCAACACATAGATCAATGGGACATCATTGAATCCCTAAACCTGAGTACACGCAATTTCAAACACCTGATATTTGACAAAGCTGCCAAGAGCACACAATGGAGGGAAGACAGCATCTTCAACAAATGGTCAACTTACACAAAAGCCAACTCCAAATGGTAAAAGAGCACAATGTGAAGCTGGAAACTCAAACTATTAGAAGAAAACACTGGCAGTAACCTACAAGATATAGGTGTAGGAAAGGACTTTCTAAATCAGACACCAGTTGCTCATGAATTAAGGTCAAGAACTAAAAAGTGGGACATCATGAAACTAAAGAGCTTTTGTACAGCAAAAGAAACAATCAAGAAAGTGAAAAGAAACCCACAGAGTGGGGGAAAAAAACTTCACCAGTGACACATTTGACAGAGGTTTAACATCAAGAATATATGAAGAACTCAAAAAACAATGAACCAAGAAAACAAATGATCAAATTAATGGGCTAAAGACCTAAACAGAGAGTTCTCAAAGGAAGAAATAAAGATGGCTAAGAAAGACCTCAAAAAGTGTTCAACATCGTTAGTAATTAGGGAAATGCAAATTAAAAGCATTGTAAGGTATCACCTTACCCTAGACTAGCTAGGATCAAGAGAACAAATGATACCAAATGCTGGTGAGGATGTGGAGAAAGAAAATCTCACTGCTGGTGGGATTGCAAACTCGTGCAGCCTCTATGGAAAATAGTGTGGAGAATTCTTAAAAAAGTAAAAATGAACCTATCATATGCAGTTATACCACTCCTTGGCATATACCTAAAGGACTCATCCTATTATAGAAACACTTGTACAACCATGTTTGTTGATACTCTTTTCACAATAGCTAAGAGATGGAAGCAACCTAAGTGTCCCTCAACTGACAAGTGGTGAACAAAAATGTGGTATATTTACACAAGGGAGTTCTATTCAGCAGTAAAGAAAGATGAAATAATGAAATTTGCAGGTAAATGGATGGATCTAGAAACTATTATACTAAGTGAAGTAACAGACTCAGAAAAACAAATGACATGTGTTCTCCCTCATATGTGGCTCCTAGCACCAAATCCTTTTAAATTCCATGTCCTTTTGATAAGACTATGCTGTACAGCAGTCTTCTACACGAAATAACTACCATCATCACAACTTCAGCTGAGCCTGATCACTAAACAAAGTCACAATTGGGCTTGTTGACAGTTGTGCTCATTCATTAAAGGAGCGCCAAGCAGGGTCACTGGACCCTCACCTGAGTATCCAGCCACTCTTCCCAGCCAACCAATCCAGGCTTAGAAAACAAAAGAAAAAGGAGGAAGAACCCAATACAGGGATGTTTTTGGAAGCTCTTGTCAAGAAACTCCAATGTACTCTTCTATGAACATTTGAAAATTTCCCTTTTCTGACTTTGTTCTAGTTTCCTGTCTAGAACTTGTAATGCTAATTACTCTTGCCTTTACTTCTCCTTCACATCTCCTATTCATGATGCAAGAACTTTCTTCTGCCCTTAGAGACAAGAATTATGCAATTTTTCAGTCTTTTAGATAGACCCACTGAAGGGGTACCCCAATTGCCTCACCCTGTGTCCCTGTTCAGCATGGAAGAAGCCAGTGGGCATGGAGAAAAAGATGGCCCCAGCGTCTCACCCACATCATGAGAGGGGGTATTTACTGATCTGGAGCAAGACTGCAGCCCAAGATGCATGGGCAAAAGCTAAGGAGACTGTGGGCTGGTGCAGAAGCAATCTGGAATAGTGGCAGCCCATGATGGAGAGGTGGGGGCTGGGTGCCAGGCGTTAGTCTCTGTAAGTTTCTCCATCCTCCCCTCAAGATATAAACTATAATAAGTTCACATAAAAATATATTATATGGCACACGCCTTTAATCCCAGCACTTGGGAGGCAGAGGCAGGTGTATCTTTGTGAGTTCAAGGCCAGCATGGTCTACATAGTAAGTTACAGGACAGCTGGGGCTACAGGGAGATCCTGTCTCAAAAAGACCAAAGGGGGGAAATATATATATATTAAATATATATATACATATACATATATGTGGGAAGCGAGCACGGCCGAGCCAGCCAAAGATGGCGCCCTGGCTGGCTGCCAAACCTCGTGCTGTTTACTTCAACTCTTGGCTGATTGCCAAGGCTCATGAATCCCGCTTGTTTACTCCAACTCTCTGAAACATGGTGAGCCCAAACAGGTGCTGCCAGCCTGATGATCTTGCTACGTGGCCAATGAGCTGCACTCTGCCTGTCCGCTGGACGTGTGTGTGCCCTGATTGGTCCTGGCTGGAGGGAGGGCTGTTGGAAACGCTATATAAAGAGCTGATGTGTGTAATAAGGAGCAACTACGAGAGACAGCATCATAGTGGGTGAAATAATGAAGAGAATATGAGAGAGAATAAGAGAGAATAAAGAAAGGAAGAGAAACAGAAGCTTGAACCTCACCTTGGTGTCTGTGTCGTCTTTCCTGGATTTTGCTGGACAGAGTCCCAGCTCACAACACATATATATTATGGTTTGTCTGATAGCACAAGAGACCCCAAGGGAACTCTGGTGATAAAATTGGCATAGTCAGCAGGATGGTGTTAAAAATGACAAACCACAGAAGTTTGGAAAAAGCTAGAGAGCTGATGGTGATGCAGATGTGGTATTTACAATGGATTATAAAATCTGTAACTAAAATAGGCCAGCCACGCAGAAGCTTGGGCCACAGCTATGTTGTAAATGTGGCAGTATGTTGTGGGTATGTGCAGATTTGTTAAAGGTTATCCAGAGGCTAGAAAAACTTTTACCCCTAAAGGGGTGTGAACATGAGGGGGCGTGGCCACATTGCATAATAAAAGATATGCCCCAGGTAGGAGAAGCTGAAAAGGCTAGGGAGGTCCTGGCAGATCCAGTTACAGAGCTTGAGTGAGAAAAAAAGCAGGACACTTTAACTTGTGTAAGGTCCAAGGATTTGGAGGAAAAGACACATAATAGTAAAAAAGGAAAATGACCTAAAAATAAAAGTAGCTGAGGCTGCCCCCCAGATTCAACCATTGATATAAAAGGAAAAAACTTAACAGTGCTGTAGCTAGGAAATACTCCATGAATGAACTGTTAAAACCAGGAAAAACTTACAACCAAGCAATCAGAGAGCCCCTAGCCAAGTGACTTGTGAGAGTATGGGACATGGGAGCAAATGACATCAGTCTAAGTCCTTCAGAAGCCTCACAGCTAAGTTATATAACCACCCATCCATCCTTGCAATATAGGCTGTTCAACCTAGTCCAATGCAGGGGGGAACAGTCCTTAATGGGATAACTGGTTGAAGGCATTAAAGATAGATGGTCATCACCAAGGGAGACTAACATGATTAGCAGGGGCTGGAGGACTATAAAGGCATTACTGAGAGAACTAGTTATGAGAAAAGCAATATATGATGTCCAGTTCACTGGGCCAGACAAGACTGTGTTCACCAGAGATATGAAGGAAAGCTTAATTCAACTGGGACCTTGAGAATGGTATGGGGCTTTAATGGCTTTACTAAGCCCTTTGATGGGACAGGATCTTTGTAAAGTGAGAGAGGC
>NW_008339470.1:5444-11914 GCF_000622305.1 Nannospalax galili | reverse complement strand
CATTAGTATAGAGCTTTAATGGTTTTGCTAAGCACTTTAGTGGGACAGGATCTTTGTAAAGCAAAAGAGGCTTTAGTAGATCTAAGTGACCCTGACCCACATGTAAAATGGGTCTGTAGAATAACAGAACACCCTATAAGAGATATAAAAAAGACCAGACAGAAGAAATGTTCCACTTGGGTTACTAGAAAACAATGTGGCAAGATGTATGTCAAGCCCAAATTCCCAGAGAAAAAACTGATAGAAAACCAAATTTGGTACTAAGGCATTTCTGGAAGGTTTTAAAACCAGAAAAATAGTCTACAAAAGACATTCAAAGGATAAAAATTGTACAATGGGTAGTTAAGAATCCCCAAGGATTAAATAAGTTGCATTTCTCTTCTGATAAAGGCTATTCTAGGGGTGGAAGCAGTTTTTCCACCAAGTTCTACCCCAGCAACCTGGTATTGTCAATGGGGAGATGAAAGTTATGGCTACAGTCAGGAGGAAGACCCAGGGCCTGCCTGACTCAGGGAACCATCAAGTGTGGTGGGGACAGGAGAAGCCCCCTGCCTCCTTAGTCCAGTGCAGGGTCAGGCAACAGGAGCCAACACCTGTAAGTATATCAAGAATAAAAGAATACAAAGAAACTCCATGTAAAATCCCCCATGTGAAATGACTCCAAAGGGATAACTGAAAATGGTAAAGAGCTAACCAAACTAATGCCTTGTACCCATGCTACAGTACCTAACAAGGATCTATGGAGAAAAGAGTTAATACAAATGGACAAAACCTTTCCACACTATGTGAGACCTTGTCTATGATTGATTTAATATAAATGTTAACCTTCCTTTGAGTGTTTTACAGATGTCAAACCCATTTGAAAGATACCTGGAGAAGCAAAGGCCAGCTATAGCTGTAAAATTCCTGGGAGTTTTATGGTTGGGTAAGATGAAGACAGAGACTCCCAAACTATACAAACGTTAAGATAATCTACAGTGGGTTGCCCCCCCACCCCCGTGAGCATTTGTTCAGAGAGATCGTAGAGGTGATCAAATTCACCAAGGCTATTGCCATTAATGTCGGTTGTACACTAGAAAGGTTGGTAAGGCCATGTTGCTGAAGACACTGTATGTTGTGTGCATGGGAGAAGAAGAGATGGAGCTGAAACTAAGCCAAAAAACTCCATGCCACTGGATATATGACATTCATATTGCCAGAAGGCACTATGCAGATGGTTGTGGAAGAAAGGATCCCCTATGATTCTACTCAATAGTGGACACTACATGCTGCACGCTATGGACATGCCAAGCAATCCCTGCAAGTGGAGTAATGACTCAACCAACATACATACAACTAACAAATTTCTAATTGGATAAGGCCCGTTCCTAGGGGTGGAACACACATCTGGTGCTGTAGAACACCTTGTGTTGAGGAAGGCTACAGGCCCTAATAGGGAAGCCATAACAAGTATACTGTTTAATGAATATAATACACCTACTGGGATATCTTCTAGACATTTGTATTTACATTCATGTTTGTTCAAATATGTCTACTTCCTTCCATTTGTCTTTATAGTAGAAGAAACACTGAGATAGATCAATGGCCACAGCTTAAAGACAAATAACGGGGAGGCCCAAGAAGTCACTATCTCGCCATGATACAAGAGAGATCGCCCTACATCTGCCACCCCCTCCAAGGCTCAGGGACCTTAGCGGAGGATTGGTGGAAAGATTTTAAGAGCAGAGGAAAGGGGTAGAGAGTGTGTCCCAGAGACCTGATTCCTCCAAGGGGCAGGGCCTGCCATGGAGAATGGACTGCGGAGGGGCTTCTGGCACCCATCTTGTGACAGAAGCCATGAGCATCCAGGAATGCCCAGAGAGCATGGAGAATACGGGGCAGAGGGCATGGAGAAAAAGATTGCCCTGTATCTCACCCACATCACGAGAGGGGCATTTACCAACCCGGAGCGAGACTGAGGGTCCAAGATGCATGGGCAAAAGTTAACAGAGACTGTGGGTGGGCATGGAAGTAATCTGGAACAGTGGCAGCCTGCTGCCCACAGTTTGCTAGCGCAAAAGACCCGAGAAAACTCTGGCAACACCTCTTCAGAGGGAGGAATGTTAGAGTAGCCAAAAGCCCCATAAAGATAAATAAATAAATAAATAAATAAATAAATAAATAAATAAATAAATAAATAATAAATCTAAATCAAAGAAGAAAGTATTATAGAAACAGAACTTATCAGATGCCAAAGCATTTTGCAATGTGTATTGAATGTATTAGAATAGGGAATTAAGAATTAAGAATTATATTAAATGTAATAAATTAAGAAACTAAGAATCAAAAAAGAACTCTGGCAAAAGTATGTAAACATATCCAAAGTGTGTACATTAAAGATAAGAGTATCACTTAGTAGCCCTAGAATGTAACCTAGCAACTTGAGTGTAACTGTGTCAAATGACGTAAGCAACTGATAAACATATGTTTGCCAAGTCATGCATAAGGACTATAAAAACCCAGAGGAAGATCAGTTCAGGGGCACACGTATGAGCTGAACTCCTGTCAGCTGTGTGGCCCCATCTTCTGACTGATCCCGTCTCTGGACCATGAGAAAAAAGAGGAACTTCACAGAGGACATCACTCAGGCATTGGCCCTAGGACTGGTACTCTTATCTGTTGTTGTGTTATGTGTGAAATTTATGATTTCCCCAAATAAATGCATTGAAAGACATTGGCTCTAGAAATATTTATCCTCCCTCGCATAACGAGGTGATGCCCAACTAAGTCTTAATAACTCCACTCACAGCACAATGTGATAATAATTAAGAACTCCCCAAATGGGGAAGTAAACAGGAATCTTCCCCTGACCCCTTTGGTTATCCAGGATAAGAAGTCTTTGTTTTCCAAAACTATCACATTCCTGTATATTCCTAAAGCTTTTGCATTCCTGTAACCTTTGCATTTCTATTACCTTTGCAGCCCTCTGTTATCTACTTAATTACCATGTATATGCTATGTACCTTTTGCTTGCATTCCTCACTTGATATAACCCCCGCCCCAAACTTGAACAGGGGGTCTGACTTCTTGATTTGTGATGTCATTCCTGATAGCGTCAAATTAAACTCCTTCTCCTCCCCTGATTTCAGCTGTTGATCTCTGATTATTTCCATAACAAAAGAGTACATGAAGTTATCAGAAAAAAGTGATGGGACATATGGGAGGATTTGGAGGGGAGGGAGTGGCATGGATTTGATCAAAACACCTTATATGCATTAATGAAATTCTCAACAAATTTTTTTTTTTTAAAAAAAGAGTCCATAGGCTACATAACAAGAAACAATGCCAGACAGGAGATACCTTCCTTTGAGTTGTTGGCCAGGGTGGCCCAAGAGATTCCCAGACATCAACCCAGCATAGAGCTGGGAAAATGAACAGCAGACCCCAATTTTATCTAAAGGAGTATTGGCAACTGATTGCTGCTAGATGAGGAAGAGCTGATCTTCCTAAAACAAGGAACTCTAGATAGGCTGACTAGATTCAGTGCATGGACAAGCACTGGAGAACGGCTGGGGTGCTGACACCACAGTTGACAGTAACAGGGATTACAGAGTATATGGGCTCCAGTGGGAGAGAGGAGACTATGGGAGGGTGCCATTTGGGATGTGGGTATATAGATGAATAAGATTGTTTGGGATGTTCTGTATGAAATACACACAAAAAAATTAACAAAAAGATGAGTTATATTTGAGGAAGAA
The DNA here is from genome assembly GCF_000622305.1 of Nannospalax galili. Taxonomy (NCBI): domain Eukaryota; kingdom Metazoa; phylum Chordata; class Mammalia; order Rodentia; family Spalacidae; genus Nannospalax; species Nannospalax galili. The sequence continues at coordinate 8,177 of NW_008339470.1, read as the reverse complement.
GCATAAAAATTTGCTTCATGTTAATTAGTAGAGGTGAAACGCATTACCCCTGAAATCTAGCTGATGATTTTATATTCATGCACAGGTGCCAAGGAGCTCAGAAAGTAACTGGCTGTGACTAGTAATAATCAGATTACATAGAGATTAGAGATGCATGTGCAAACATCTAAGTGTTAGTAGCATTAAAAATGAGTTTTTCTGTATGAAACAGTATATTTTAAAATTAAATGTAGATCTTTTTTAAAGGTTAAAACATTCAATTTTATGTCATATTCCTCCTTCACAGTGCTGAACAAACACATTGCTATGAACTTTGAAGTAGATACGCATTTGTGATGATAAGCCAATGCATCACAAACACGTCACATGTATTAATTCCTTGAAAATGTTATAACTAGCTGTGGTTCTACTCAGGGACAATGTCGCCTTATGCTGGAGTCATTCAGCATCTATTAACTGCCATGTGGCTAGAATCTTGTTGGGGTGAAAATAACAATTTGGAGTTTTGGTCCTCGGGAGCTAAATGGCATATTAATGTCATGTTGACTAGTGTGCGGACTAAAGGGAACATGAAAATGGAGGTTATTCCTAACCTGAAACAGTGTAATTACTTACGAACATTTTATAAAGATAATGCTGGGTTAAAATAAATACAACAGAGTCTAGGAAATAAAGGATGGGGTTAGAACAGAAAAAAAAAATTACAGGGGAGATCTGTTATCTCCAAGCCAGCACTGGCTTAGTGCATGTGAGGGCTGGTTTTAAATTCGGACACTGTCTGAATCATTCCCCCACGGTCCACCACAGCCCCTTCCTGAGTAGCCCAGACTGTCATTTCTGACAATGGGGAGAAGGACAAAATTTGTTCAGAATCCTTGCAAGCTACCAGCACCCATTTGCACATCTCATCTGTACTGTGTAAGGGGCAATGTATATGGATAAAGAGGCTGAGGTAGTAAGGGCTGGCATGATTGCCCCATATTTCACAGCAAGAGAGAAGAGGTATTATATTAGTCACTTTTCTGTTGCTGTGATAGAAACACTGACCTAAGCAATTTATAGAAGGAAGAGTTTATTTGAACTCATGGTTCCAGCAGAATTACAGTCCATCATGGCAGGGAGGCATGGTGGCTGGAGGTGGCTGGAGCAGGAGCAGCAGAAGCTAAGCTCTCACATCATCACACAGGCACAGGAAGCAAGAGGGTAACTGGAGATCTGGCAAGGCTTAAGAACTCTGTAAGCCCACCCCCAGTGACGTGCTTCCTCCAGGATAGCCACACCTTCTAAAACCTCCCAAAACAGCACCACTATGTGGGGACAAAATGTCCAAATACCTGGACCTATGGGGGACATTCTCATTCAAACCATCACAGGTATCATAATGCAAACTCATACCTAAAGTTATGATAATAGGTAATAATATTTAAGACAAACATTTGAGTGCATATGGGACACAGAGGTGGGAGGAAGGAGGAAGGAAAGCACAGGCTGATGGTCTGTGGAGCTCCCTCACAGTGAACAGGGCATGGTGCAGGCTGGGGTCCTCCACAGGACAGCACTGCATCTTGCCAGCCCTACAAGTGCAAACTGCAAGTGGCTTTGTGGGAAAATATAACCTGGCCCTCCCGTGTGAAGCAGGGCTTCAGGAGTGCCCTGCCAACTGTGGTATGAGGGTTCTTCACCAAGATGGATTTGAGAAAAGTCTTTGATCTCTGTGATGGACTGACGTGGTCCAGCGTTGGAGTGTGGGTGGCTGGTACAGGGGCTGGGCCAACTTTGTTCTAGAAAGTGGCAAAGGAAGGAGCATGGGTTGATGGCGGGGGGGGGAGGGCTTCAGTGACAGGAAGAAATGGAGTCATGAGTCCAAGGTGGGTGATTCTCAGTGAGGATATCCTAGGGAGGGAGTCTTACAGGGCACCTGGGGTGGAACCTCTCATGACACTCTCCCATCCCCTCTCACCTCTCATCCTCCCACCCCAGACCATCATTCCCCCTCCCCCACCATATCCTACCTCCTCCAAGTTGTGGATAGACACAGCCAAGTTTCAGTCAGTGATTCAAAGGCTTTGAACCTTCTGTTCTGAGGTGAGTGCTGTATTCTCTATACATCTTTTTCTTTAAAAATTAAACCTATTGACAATCAAAAATAAGACACTAGCTCTGAAAATTAAAAAAAGACATTTATATTGGTTTTTAAAAGTAATATATAGAGAGAGGAGTACAAAACAAAGATCTTCCCTTGTGTACATTTTTCCTTATACAGAGACATATGTATAGTAGTTCCCCTTAGTTTCTACTACCCAAGGTCAACTGGAGTCTGGAAATACTGAAAGGTATGAAAGTGGGGAATCCAGTAGGTCAGCTTGGTTTTAGTTTTTCTTTTCTAAAACAAGACAAAACAGTAGACAGTACTGTGGTCTTCTTCAGTGACCTCCTTGTAATGCCTAGTGTCCTTTCCTTCCTCTCACTGCAAGGGGCAATCCTGCTGGCTTTTGGATCTAGCTTTCTGAGACTCTTAAAACTGAGAAAAGGCCACAGGATGAATACAAATCTGTCTCTGGAAAAATATCCTCCTTTGATTAATAAAACAGCCTTCTGATTTAAAAATATGTTTTCTGAGAGTTTGCTTGGTATAGCTAATTCCTGTTAAATGAATAAAATGTCTTCAAACATTGAAATAAATATTCTAGGTTTTGTGAGGGATGGAGGAAGGTGGAAGGAAGGAAGGAAGGA
>NW_008339470.1:1773-5320 GCF_000622305.1 Nannospalax galili | reverse complement strand
TTGCATAACAGAAAACCCCAACCCCCGCCCCCCCCCCCGAGCCTGACCTGATCTGTGTCATGTCAGGCACAATACCACCCATCCCTCCCCAATTGAGACACCTGAAGGGAGTTGTAACATTTTTCTTGTTTTGAAGTTATTGGTTTGTGAAATGCTTGCTCTGAAACTATTGGTCATATAAGCACGGGCTTTTGTGTAACGGTTGTGGGAGCCTATATAATCTTTACCTAAAATTGCCTCAGGGTTGATCGCTCTAACCAGACCTGCGTGTCTTGGAAGGACGGTCAGCCCCAGCTAGCTGGTATAATAAAACTCTGCTTGATTTTTGCATTTCCATACTTGTGCATTTGTTCTCCTGAAGAGACCCACCGAGTCACGGACCCTAACATTTTGGGGGCTCATCCCGGATTTGGAGGGGGTGCTTCTGGGGGAACAAACACGCCCCCTCGTGTCTGTAAAATCCAGAATAAAGCAAGAGTTGCCATCTCATGTCTGGTCTCCGGTTAGTAATCCTGAGTGAGGAAGTCCGGGTTTGAGTCCCGGCACCTAGGTGAAAGTCCAGGTAACCAGCCCTGGCCCTAGGGTCCAAGTGTCTCGGCCCTAGGAAGGAAGCCTGCCATCAAATCTGGTGCCTGAGGAGGAAAAAATCGAGCTCATCATTCTGAGGTAGTCCGAGTGGATGCCATTTGGGAGAATCACGAGAAGTCTCGGGGATCCTGAAAGTGAGAGTGGTGAGTGCAGCGCACGTCTGAGCAAAAGAAGGACCAATCCGCACGAATGTGATTCAATGTGGTGCATGTGCTTGATGGTTGTGCTAAATGTCTTACTAGGTGGGGGTCTGGTTTTGTATTTTTCTCTACACTCTATTTTAAACCTTCCCTTCCTCCTTTTCTTTCCTTTTATTCTTGGTCTAAGTCTTCGCATGGGACCGTTAAAGGCAAAAGAGCAATTGAGGTTTTCTGATCAAGGCTACTCTCTGATGTCAGCCAAAGGCTCTTAGCCCTCTTGGTGATTCTGATCAGGGCTACTCTCTGATGTCAGCCAAAGGCTCTTAGCCCTCTTGGAGGACCCCAACTGCCCTCATGGGTGGAGACAAGACCCCTTATCTGTATCTCCCTCTCCTCTTCATCTCTCTCTCCAGCCACTGAGAAAGCCCTGCGGGCACGGGTCAAGCAAATAAAAGCCATTAGGGTGCCTGCTACTGAAAGACTCCCGTGAAAGGATAAGGGGGTCCCAGGCGTGAATCCCAGATAAGTTCACGTACCCCACAGAAGAAAAACTGGGCAACGACAGACATATGTCCACAAGCATACCCACTGGCCATCATTGTTTAGAGTGGCATCTTCACTTCTCCCTTTTCATCTCTCTCTCCCTCTTCTGTGATCTCCACCATGGGTCAGAATCAGGCCACTCCTAAAGGTTTAATCCTCTCTCATTTCTCGGAGGTGAAGGAGCGGGCCCTGAAATTGGGCCCAGGCATCAGGAAGGGTAAGTTTGGCACCTTTTGCTCAACTGAATGGCCCACCTTTGGAGTAGGTTGGCCGACCCAAGGGTCCCTTTCCCTGGACACCATTGGCAAGGTCAAGGCTGTCATTACCTTGCCTGACCCTGAGGGCCACCCGGATCAACTCCCCTATATCCTTTTGTGGGAGAATCTGGCAGAGGATCCCCCGTCCTGGTTAAGGCCTCTTTTGGTGAGAAAGCCCCATGCTTGTCCACCAAAAGTCTCAATCATGGTCACCCAGGAAGGATTGAAGTCCTCCAGTCACAGAGGCAGGGATCCTAGTGCTCCGCCAGTTCTCCCTGAGAGCTCCTCCCTCTACCCCCCTTTGCCCATTGAGCAGCCACCACCTTATGCAGCTCCACAGGGAGGAGAAGCCGAGACGGCCTATGGAGGGGGGGATGGAGCCGGGGGTCCCTATGGGAATCCAGTGGTTGCCCCCTCCCCAGACTCCTCTACAGGAGAAGACAGATGACCTGGGGAGGCGGGAGGGATGCAGTTAAGGTCTAGAGGAAGCAGGGACCGAGTGGGGGAAGGTCCATCCTCCACCACAGGAGGAGCTGTGCCAGTTCTGCCAGTCCGAACGGTTAGCGGTCCAGATGGAGTTCAGCAGTATCAGTACTGGCCCTTTTCCTCTAGCTATCTCTACAATTGGAGGACTCAAAATCCTCCCTTTTCTGAAAACCCTAAGTGTCTAATAGGTTTGGTAGAATCCATTATGTACACCCATTGTCCCATGTGGGACAACTGCCAGCAGCTACTTCACACCCTCTTCACAACAGAAGAGTGAGAACACATCCTGAGTGAAGCCAGGAAGAATGTCCTCAGAGAAAATGGGAGGACCACTACCCTTCAGCCTGCCATCGATGAGGCATTCTCCCTCACACACCCAAATTGGGATTTTGGGATGGCAGAAGGTAGGGAGCGTCTCCGGGTCTACCGCCAGACACTGATGATTGGCCTCCAGGTGGCTATAAGATGGCCCACTAACCTGGCTAAGGTGAAAACAATTGTTCAGGGAGAAACTGAAAGCCCAGCCACATATCTGGAAAGGCTATTTGATGCCTATAGGCAATACACCCCTATAAACCCAGAGGCCGAGGAACACAGGTCAGCTGTAGTCCTCTCTTTTATTAACCAGGCAGGCTCCGATATCAGGAGAAAACTCCATAAGCGGGACGATCTGGGGGAGATTTCTATTAGGGAGATGCTGCAACAGGCAGAGAAGGTCTTTAATGCTAGGGAGTCTACGGAGGACAGGGAGGAGAGGCTAAGGAAGGAGGAACGGAAGATGCAGGATGAAAATAGGAAAGAGGACAGAGAATTTCAAAGAAAAGAGAACAAGAAGCAGAGGGAGGAGATGGCCAGAATATTCTTGGCCAGATTGAAAGGGAGCCCTGAGCCGCCTCAGAGAGCAGGACCCCACCCATCTAAACTAGGACGGGAACAGTGCACCCTGTGCAAAAGGTATGGGCACTGGAAGAGAGAGTGCCCACAAAGAAGAGAAAGACAAGGAGGAGGGAGCCCTATCAGGACCCTCCACCTGGGAGAAGGAAACTGATGGGGACAGGGCTCGGCACCCCTCCCCGAGTCTTGGGTAACTCTGAGTGTGGAGGGGACTCCCACTGGGTTCATGGTAGATACTGGGGCACAATATTCAGTTCTCAATCAAGCTCACGGTCCTCTAAATCCAGGACACACAAGCATAGTCCAAGGAGCTACGGGAACTAAGAGGTGCGCCTGGACCACCAACAGGAAAGTGGACTTGGGAAGGCATCAGGTTTCCCACTCCTTCCTGGTCATGCCCGAGAGTCCCGCACCTTTGTTGGGTAGAGACTTACTCACCAAGATCGGGGCACATATCCATTTTGAGCCTAAAGGGATAAAAGTCATGGACTCAGAAGGACAGCCCCTGCAGCTAGTACATGTGTTGTCTTTATTTCTGGCTGATGAATATCGCCTATTCCCGGCAGCTCTAGAAAAGGGGGCCAGAGGAGACATGAGCTCCTGGTTGCAGGAGTTCCCTTCTGCCTGGGCTGAAACCGG
>NW_008339470.1:0-1673 GCF_000622305.1 Nannospalax galili | reverse complement strand
GCATCACATCCATAGACTGCTAGAAGTAAAAATCCTTAAACCCTGTCAGTCAGCATGGAATACACCCCTGCTTCCTGTGAGAAAGCCTGGCAGTGGAGATTACAGACCGGTGCAGGATTTGCGAAGGGTAAATGAAAGGGTAGAGGACATTCACCCCATGGTGCCCAATCCATACACCCTACTTAGCCACCTGCCACCGTCTCATGTGTGGTATACCACCCTAGACTTGAAAGATGCTTTCTTCAGTGTGCCTCTCACTGAAGTCAGTCAGCCCTTGTTTGCCTTTGAGTGGCAAGAACCAGGAGGCGGGAAGACAGGGCAGCTCACCTGGACCAGACTGCTACAAGGCTTTAAGAACTCTCCCACCTTGTTCAATGAGGCACTAAGCCAAGACCTGGAGCCCTTCTGCAGAAGGCACCCCCATGTGACTCTGCTGCAGTATGTGGATGACCTGTTGCTGGCTACAGCAACCCGTGAAGAGTGCATGGAAGCTACTAGGAACCTGTTGGCCAAACTGGGCAGCCTGGGAAACTGGGCCAGCACCAAAAAGGCTCACATCTGCAAGAGGTCAGTGGTTTACTTGGGGTACAAGATAACGGAAGGAGCCAGATGGCTAACACAAGCCATAAAACAGGCTATCCTGACCATTACTGTGCCCTCCTCTCCCCGGGGAGTGAGGGAATTCCTTGGCTCAGCTGGGTTTTGCAGACTCTGGATCCCAGGGTATGCAGAGATAGCCTGACCACTGTATGAAGCCACCAAAGAAGGACTGGATTGGAAGTGGAGTCAGGAACAGCAAGAAGCATTTGACAGACTAAAAGAAGCTCTTCTCCAGGCCCCCGCCCTGTCTCTGCCAGACCCAGAAAAGTCCTTCATTCTGTTCATAGATGTAAAGAAGGTAGTGGCCAAAGGAGTCCTGGCCCAGCAACTAGGCCTGTGGAAGAGACCTGTGGCCTACTTGTCCAAGCGGCTGGACCCAGTGGCCTTGGGATGGCCATCTTGCCTGCACATCTTGGCAGCCATCGCCCTACTGGTAAAGGAAGCTGACAAGCTGACCTTTGGCCAGGACCTGAGGGTGACAGCCCCGCATACTGTGGAGGGGATTCTCAGGCACCCTCCAGGGAAATGGATGACAAATGCCAGGCTCACCCACTACCAAGGGCTCCTGCTGGACTCTCCTCAAATCACCTTCTCGGCCCCAGTGACCCTGATTCCTGCCACTCTCCTGCCAAACCAAACCCAGACCTGTCAACCCCCATCCATGACTGTAGAGACGTTCTCTCTGAAATCATCCAGGTACGGGCAGATCTGAGAGACACGCGGCTGCCAAATAGTGAACTGGACTGGTATACAGATGGAAGCAGCTTCGTGTGGGATGGGGCCAGAAGAGCCGGAGCAGCAGTAGTGACGCACGAGGGGGAAGTCATTTGGAGTGCAGCCCTGCCCTCTGGCACCTCAGCCCAGAGGTGGAACTTATTGCTCTCGCAGAGGCACTGGAGAGAGCAGAAGGTAAGCAAGCCAACATTTACATGGATAGCAGGTATGCCTTTGGCAGTGTGCATGTTCATGGCGCCATCTACCGAGAGAGAGGATTCTTGTCCGCAGAAGGAAAGAAGCTGAAAAACTTGCAGGAAGTCCAAAGACTGTTAGCAGCTGTGGAAAAGCCGAGGGCG
>NW_008339469.1:13210-14439 GCF_000622305.1 Nannospalax galili | reverse complement strand
GATAAAGTTGAAGAATTGGACCACACAAGGAAAGATTATGGAAAATTTTTTTAAAATATGGGAATGGAATATGCAAGAGATGTGGGACACCATGAAAAGACCAAATCTATGGATTATAGGAATAAAGGAAGGAGAAGAATTTCAGATTAATGGTGTTGACCGGATCTCAAACAGGATTGTAGAAGAGAATTTCCTGAAATTAAAGAAGGACATCCCCACACAAATACAGGAAGCACGTAGAACACCAAATAGACAAGATCAGCAAAGAAACTCCCCACGACATATCATAATAAAAACACTAAATGTGCAGAACAGAGAGGGAATTCTGAAAGCAGCAAAAGAAAAATGAGTCACATACAAAGGAAAGCCCAACAGAATTACAGCTGACTTACCAATACAATCTATGAAAGCCAGAAGAGCTTGGACCAAGACATTTCCAGTTTTACCTGACAATAGATGCCAGCCCAGAATTCAATACCCAGCAAAAAAAAGTCTATTATAGTTGAGGGGCAAAGAAAAATCTTCCATAACATGAGTAGCCTGAAAGAATACATGTCCACAATGTCAGCTCCTTAAAGAATAACGGAAGCATTACAGAGAGCAGAGAGAGAAACAACTATACCCCAGGGGCAACAAATGAAAATAAAGGTATAACCTAGGGGACACAAAATTACACAGAGAACACAAAAAGCAACCAAAATGACAGTAGCCAATGTACTTCTTTCAACAATAATTATATCAACGGACTGAACTCCCCAGTCAAAAGACACAGGCTAAGCAAATGGATTAAGAAAAAAAAATCCCTCTCTTTGCTGTCTGCAAGAAACCCATCTCACTTTCAAGGACAGGCACTACCTTAAGGTAAAAGGTTGGAAAAGAATAGTCCAAGCAAATGGCACTAAGAAACAAGCAGGGGTTACAATACTAATACCTGAAAAAATAGACTTCAAAGTAAAATTAACCACAAGACATAAATAGGGTCACTTCATTCTGGTCAAAGGTACAGTTAATCAAGAAGATGTTACCATCCTTAGCTTATATGCACCAAATTCTGGTGCAACCAAATTCATAAACACAATGCTACAGGAATTTAAGACATAGATTAACCCCAACTCAGTAACAGGACAGTACTTCAATAGTGCACTGTTTCCATTAGACAGGTCAACTGGACAGAGAATAAACAGAGAGACATCTGAATTAAATGATACATCAAATGGATGCAACAAATA
>NW_008339469.1:12302-12761 GCF_000622305.1 Nannospalax galili | reverse complement strand
TCTTAAGACCTGGTCTTTGGAAAGCTAAACAAGATAGACAGACCCTTAGCCCAGTTAACAAAAAGAAAGAGAAAATCCAAATCAACAAAATTAGAAATGAAAGGGGAAACAACAAAAGATACCAAAAGATTCAGACCATTATATGGGAATATTTTGAAAATCTATATGCTACTAAATCTGAAAATCTAAAAAGATGGATGGATATTTGAAATCATGGGAACTACCAAAGTTAAACCAAGAAGAGATCAACAGTTTAAACAGACCCATAATATATAAGGAAATTGAAACAGTAATACACAGCCTCCCAACTAAAGAAAGCCCAGGCCCAGATGGATTTACAGCACAATTCTACCAGACATTTAAAAAAGACCTCCAACCAAATTATTCAAAATGATAGAAGCAGAGGGAGAACTCCCAAATTCCTTCTATGAAGGCAGCATCACTCTAATACCCAAACTG